>NC_135534.1:171692619-171860119 GCF_045843805.1 Urocitellus parryii | reverse complement strand
ACTTTAATATTAATTCCAAAGGACAGGGAATGCCTGAAGCTCTTTTTAATTGAGACTTCTTAACTATCTCCCTCCATTTACACTCCATGCTCTTAAGGAAACCCTTCAAATAGCTTGCTTTCCTATGTAATAGTCTACAATCTTATTTCAAAGTTCCCCATATATATTCATTAAGAGAACCTACTCTGTTCCCAGCATTGTTCAGGCATTATTGAAATTGATCAGACACCAAAGAAGTCAAGCATATTGCAACCTGGTGAAGGAAGAATATAGATAAGCATTTCAACAGTCACAAAAGATTCTTGAGGGCTATCAAGAAAGCAGGCTGAAACCCACTGGGACATGCATTCTATATATTTAAATATGTATTAAGGAATGAGAAAAATATGTTTACATATATGACTGTATAGGAAAAAAAGGACTTTACATATATGTTCCAAGCAATAAGAATGATTTAATTTGGGGAGAAGAATGAAATATCTTGTGAATGGATCAATAAAAGATCACTTTATTCACTTTGCTATAGTTTCTTTTATAATTTTGTAAAAAAAATGTTAAGGTTTTTATGAAATATTTATACACCCATGGGCATATACATATGATAAGGGAAACAATCCGACAGAATGAGTAGAAGAGCATCCTGGAAAAAACGCAGTTGAGGTTTTTCATGTTCTGGAAACTGCTGCTGTCAAGACTCATATATTAAGAATGGTAGATATCTTTCAGGGGGGCCTCAAATTGTTTGGTAAACCTGGATGTAGAGCTTGACGTGGGCAATGAGAAAGTGAAAAACTACCCTAGCAGCTCCCTGTGGAAGCTGACAGTTGGGCCTTTGTTTTCGCAACTAAACGTAAGCAAGTTTCTCGCAATATAATCAATACTCCATCAAGGCCACTCTGTGACCAGAATTGAGTAAGACAGAGAAAGGACATCTTGTGAACACAGAAGTCACTCAATGTCCCTTTCTACAGGCAAAAGTGAGTGACTTCTGCTTCTTTACTGCTGACAATTCTGGTTATATTTTGAACTACTTGTCCCCTAGATTAAAAGAATGAAAGAAAGGGGGAAAATGAAAGAAAGGTGAAGATACCCAGCCATTGATTTGTCCCTGTTTCCCAAACCTCTACTACACAGAGATGGCAATACTTTTCTAAATTGTCGGTAATGACTATTTAGTATAAATCAAAATATTATAATAAGCCCCACCTAATGCTTACTTTTATAGAGATACTTTGATATTTCTCTAATTTCTTTTTTCTTTCATACAGAGGTTAAATATATCTAAATTTGTTTGTAGGCATTTGGTTGGTGTTGGTGTGCTAGCTTTCTATTGTTATAATGAAATATTTGAGATACTTGCCTTGTAAAGAGGAAAGATTTATTTTGGCTAGCAGTTTTGGAAGTTTCTGTCTATGAACTGTTGGCCCCATTGTTTTGGGCCTGTGGTGAGATAGCATATTTGTGTGGCAGAGAAAAGCCGCTCATTTTATGGCTGGGATTAAGAGAGAGAGAGAGAGAGAGAGAGAGAGAGAGAGAGAGATGGGGCTGGGGTCACAGTATCTCTCCTTCTCTGTTGAGGCAATACCCCAATGACCTGAAGCCTCCCAGTAGGTACCTCTTCTTAACATTTCAACCACCTTTCAATAATGCCACTTGTTGGGAGCTGCGAATGAATTGTGGGCTTGTCTGAGCTATCTCTAAGTGGAGGTGTGCCCCTCAGAGAACTCTTGGTATCATTTTACCAATCTGAGACGGCTCTGTTGCCTTGGCAACATCCTACTCAAAGAGAATTCTGAGATCTGTGGAATTTATTGGTTCAGAGAGCCCTAGGTTCAAACGCAAGTCCCCAGAGGTGGAAAGAGATACCAGGGGCCCAAATAGCCTTGAGATGCCAGCTGCCTGGAAGAGGAAGAATTACTGCACAAGTGATAAATCTCCAATCAGGCCAATTTCCCACAGCCTCTGGCTTCTTTTTTATCTTTAAACAATTTTTCTCACAAAAGGTGTTATTTGAACTCAGAGGCGCTTGACCACTGAGCCACATCCCTAGACCCATTTATTTAGAGACAGGGTCTCCCTGAGCTGCTTAGCATCTTGCCTTTTGCTGAAGTTAACATTTAACTTGCGATCCCGCTGTCTCAACTTCCCAAGCTGCTGGGATTTCCCGTGTGGGCCACAGAGCTGGGCAAAAGTTTTTCTTAAATCCCCTTTTGGCATGTTTCATCATAAATACAGCATTCATGGACTTTTTGCCTTTGTTAGGATCAGACCCATCAGGTCTTTTCCACCTGTCAAGCTCCCATTTAATTATATTGCTTGTGTCTTTTATCTTTCTTTCTTTTCTTTTTTTTTAAAATATTTTTTAAGTTGTCAACGGGCCTTTATTTTATTTATTTATATATGGTGCTGAGAATTGAACCCAGGGCCTCTCAATGCTAGGCAAGCACTCTACTACTAAGCCACAACCCCAGCCCTGTATTTCTTAATACTATTTTTTCAGCTCTTTCCAGCTGACCCACAACTCCATAAGGTACTGATAATCTCCCTGTTTAGGTCACGGTGAGAGCCATGCTTAAAAACAATCTGTTATTACATGGGCCTTTTGGAGTATATTCCTTATGCAAACTCAAGCAATTCACTAGTAGGCTTTGATGAAAGTGGCAGATGATGCCATGTAGCTGGGCTGGAGTAAGATCATAAAGATCATGCAGGAAAGCACCATGGCAAAGAAATGGCACTTAATCTTATCTGTTATGAATAGCTATTGGAAATAAAAGTAGAACCACCAGGAGGTAGATTTTCAGAACTGTTGAAAGCATAATGTTGTTGTTAGAATAGAAATTAAACTAGAGCAGGAGAAAGACTGAAAGGAAATATCTTGGGGGCCAGTTTTAGCAACTGGAGTTGATGTGATGAGGATCAAAACCAAGAACTGTCACTGTGAATATAAACAAGTAGAGAAGAAAAGTGAAGGGCTTGGTAACTGATCACAGATTTGCTACTTACTGAAAAACAGTGTGGAAAGAACAGCTTTGGGGGGTTGAATGATTAATTGGTAGTAGTTGCTTGTGAGACTGCAGTTTGATACTCCAGGAGGCAATTCAACTCATTGATCTGAAACTCAGGACACATTTGGGTTGGAAATAGAGACTGGGTTGCCACCAGCAGAAGATGACAATTACAGTCATTGAATTTTTGTGTGACATTTAGTTATATACAATACTGAATGAACCCAGGTAGCTCTACTATTCTAGCTTTTGCTATCTCCTTCTAGCAACTAACTAATTGATGCATTCAATTATAAAACATTAAGTAAAATTGAATAAGTTAATCTGTATCTGCTTAAAGAAAGGCAAGTTAACTAGATTCTGGTGGTTCATAAATACATCTTAGTTATGAAGTAACATAATAGATGTTCTCCCCTGTTCATGAATTTCAGTTATCAGACAGAAAAGATGTTAGAGATAGAATTGCTCAGCCTATTCTCCTAGATTCAGTGAAGTCCATGAAAATTGTGGTGATCAGATGAACATATGCATGAGTAGAGCATTTCCCTAAGAAAGATCTTTTTATTTTCCCAGGAGATATGACATATGTGAAGGAGTAAGATTATGATTCCTAATAAGTAGTTATAGACAAGAGGAACTTGGTAATCCATGGTCAGGATTTTCAGTAATTATTCAGTTGCATATTTATTCTACTCCAAAGAAAAATTTAAAATCAGTCAAGATTTGAGGGATATAGGAATTCCTCTAGAATAAAAATTCTTAGCACATGACTGAATATATAACCTTTGTACAGCAGTTTCATATACCTTCTACTCCAGTGGAGATAAAAACCATAAGAATTTGTTGTATGAGTCTACCCTTATTTATTCCTTTGTCACAACTTAGAATGATATGTGTTTCAAGTACAATAACATTAAACATATATAGACATGATGCTACATACATTACATGCATAGTCTTTTATTTAATTGTTATCAAAATCTCATGAGTTAATTAGCAATTTCATTCTGATTTTATGGTTGACAGCACCAAGACTTAGAGACATTGTTATCACGATTCAGTATTTTCAAATTGTCATTTCTCTCATCTTGATCTATAGATTCTAAGCAATCAAACCAAAGTCCCCCCAAGTTATCTTGCAAATCTCAAGGAAATTGTTCTAAAGTTTGTATGGACAGGCAAAAGACCCAATATAGCCAGCACAATGTTGAAGGAGAAGAGCAAAGTTGTAGGACTGACACCACCCAAATTCAAGACTTACTATAGAGCTGCAGTAATCAAAACAGTGTGGTATTGGTGAAAAAAATAGACAAATAGCTTGATGGGACAGACTAGAGAACCTAGACACAGACCCAAATAAACATACTCAACTGATCTTTGAGGAAGAACAAAGGCAACACTGGAATATCTGGGCAGCCACATGAAAAACAAGCACAAAAACAAGATCAACCAACATCTCCTAATGGGTCATAGACCTAAATGTAAAATGAAAAACTGTAGAACTCCTAGAAGATAAATAGGAGAAAACCTCTATGACCTTAGGGATGGTGGTGAGGTTTTGAATGAAGCATCAAAACCACGATCCATGAAATGGACCTCTGGAATGGACTTCAGAAGCAGAACTCTTAAATACTACACTTTTATTTGTATAATATAAAAGTTAGTTAGTGCATAGTCTTCTGATGAATAAGAGTGTCATCACTATGATTGTTACACTGCTCTTTCTTGACAGCAATATTTATCATAACTAACTTTTAGTTTCTGATGAGTTGCAAAATAAAATCACCATCTGCCAAATTTTATATTGGATATGTTATCTATGACATTGTAAATAGTATTGTGGTTTCAAAATTTTATTTCAGTGCAAAATCATAATTATCTTTTCTTTTATCTCATCTTGAAACTGAAAAGTGGTTTTATTGTCTTATATAATTACTCTCCATATCAGGTATGTTCTCTTGAACACAATAGAAAGCTTTAACTTGGATGTATCTGTCTTTTCATTTTCTGTTGTTTACTTGGTTTCAGGTCCTGTGGATGAAGAAAGCTCTCCTTGGTCTGTCACACTACACCCTTCTTTCCCTAGATCACATTTGACATCCTGTCTGCAAATTCCTGTGTGCTGATTTAAAATGCAATTTTCTGGGCTCCATATTACATTGCCAAATCAGAGTCTATAGGGGTGAGCCTTATGAATCTGCAATTTTATCAAGTATTCTAAGTCTTAGGCATACTGTGCTTTGACATCCATAGCTATAGGGAGGTTTAATTGAACATAATTTTCTACATGTTTTACCCAGCTGCTAATCTTTAACTATATGATGAAAATTACATAAAATGTTTTTATTTCCTTTGAAATTGCAAATAATATGTTATCAGTCCACATGCTTTACAATTTTTGTAAGATATTTTTGGTAGCACATAATTAGTATATTAGTATAATCATACATTGGAAACTCCAGTGTGAAAAGATACATTTTATTTAACAAATGAGTCAGTGTTAGAATTCACAAACATAAATTAACACTTTAAATAAGAATCATAGCAATGAGCACAGATGATAAAAGTTATATATGGATAAGGGATTAAAAAGTCATCAAGCATTTCTCACATATCATCAGAAAAAGGTTACAGGTTTTCAATATTATTATTATTTCATGGCTAGCTCAACCCAATGGGGAAAATGTTATTAAAATCATATAAACCAAAGTTTGTCAATTCCTTAGAAGAAAGCATATTAAAATAGTCAATATTGCCATTTTCAATTCAAAAGGTCATGTAAAATAAATGGTAAGTAGAATGAATATAAAATACATATTGATTTTATATACTGCATAGTTAAGGAAATGGAAAGAGTATGAAGATAAGAAGGAGAAACCCCAGAGGCAGGAAATAACAAGGCAAAGCTAGATTTCTGTCTTATCACTCAGTGGAAATAAATTGAAGGGACATAGGAAGCACTTTTTGGAGGCTGCTAGTTGTCACATGCTATCTATTTCCTCCTTGAGTTTTAGCAGCTGTCTTAGGGGACTATTGAGTTGTTAACTGAATGACAACACTTCTATCCTCTCTTTGGTTAAAACATTGTCATGTTGAGACAACATTTGGGCCAATATGATGTTAGGAAACCATAGCAGATGGTTGATGGGGTCTCACGGAGCTCCTCTTATCCTTACCCTCCTTCTTCACCCTGCTGCCTGGGATTTGGATGTGGTGGGGAGCTCCCGAAGTCCTTTTGAACATGAAGTACAACTCAGTGCAGGCACCAGGTGAGGATGTGGCAACATGAAAGATTTCCATTATCCCGATGATGCCTGTACCAGGCTGGACTGCCAACATCTGGGATTTTTATAGCCTGAGAATTTAACAAAAGTTGGAAGCCATCCTGCAGATTTGCTCAGGAAAGGATTTCTGCCTTGGAGAGAGTCTAGGCAGAAATTGGAGAAAGGGTGGCACTCTAGAGTTTCTGTTTGTTAATTCTATTTATTTAAAATCATTAATTATATTATAAGTCAATATCTTTCATTTCCTCAACAATCCATTGCTGACTCACATTCAATGCACAATGGTCTGAGGAGCCTACAAAATTCATTCCTTTAGTCATAGATCCTGCTTATTACAGTTTCCTAAAGCAACTGCTTTTTAATATACCCCTTTTAATCCAACTATCATTTCTTACATTCTGAATGTCTATTTCTGAAGAACAACAACAAAAAGCATCAAGAAAAGACCCTGAAGGAATGAACCAAATTCTCAGTCTTAATAGCTTTAATAGTATGTACATTTTTAATGAATCATGTCAATTTCTTTATTGATCATGATGATAGATCACAATGACCCATGTTTGGCAAAAAAAATACTCAAAATATCTCAATGGACACTTTTTTTTTTTTTTTTTTTGGTACCAGGGATTAAACCCAGGAGGTGATTTAGCCACAAAGGCACATCCCCAGCCTTTTTTATGTTTTATTTTGAGAGAGTGTCTTGTTAAGTTACTTAGGGACTCACTAAGTTGGTGAGGCTGGCTTTGAATTTGTAATCCTCCTGCCTCAGCCTCCCAAGTCACTGAGATTACAGGAATGAACCACCATGCCCAGCTCCACTGGAAACTTTTGAAGACTATATCTATTTTCTTCTTGTCAACCACTACAATACTTAATCAGTAACTGTGGTCTTAAGTTCAGATTGGCAATCATAAAATTATAAACCCAGTATGTTTACCCAGAAGCAAGTTTGCATAGTTTTAAAAGTGTTACAGAATATTCATTGATACAGTGTTCATGGCAATATATGATACTGCGGCACTACTTCAAATGTGCCAGAACAACTCCAAACTCCACATGTGAGGAACAGGAGAAAAGGCCAAGTACACACAGGCCAACTTCTCTCAAGGAATTCCACAGTTCTTGGAAGATTTTAGCTTTTTCTTTTTCTGCTGCTGAGGATTGAATCCACAGCCTTACACAGTCTAAGCAAAAGCTCTACCACTGAGCTACACCCCTAGTCCTAGACTTTAGCTTTTAAACCCAACTAGTAACTTGACTGTATAATTAATAATCATTTTTAGGGCAACAACTTGTCATAAGTTTGGATTACTCATTCAATAAAAATCTCAGAAATGACATAAAGGTTCTTTTTATGGTCTTTTAAAAATCTTGTATACATTTCTTATTTATTGTTGCAAAAAGGAATTAAACTATCAGTTGTCTCCAAGACTAGAGGGAAATGCTACAGAACCAGCTATTAATTATTTTATTCTGGTCACTTCCACAATTGTAGTGTTTTGGTTTTGTTTTTGTTTCTCTGAATAATTTGGGGTGGACTTAAATTATAAAACGATGTTTTACTTCTGATATACCCATTGATTTTCCCAAGTGTGCTAATTTGATTACTTGATGATCTAATTAAAGAAGTAAGAGACAAATATTTTATCTCTGTAGCCCTAATAGTAAAGTATTTATTAGATAATATAACTGGAAATTAATTTTTAACAAACTAGAAAAAATATTGAAATAAGAGATGCCAGGTGTAGTAGTACTTGCCAATAATCACAGAGGCTTGGGAGGCTGAGACGGGAGGATCTCAAGTTCAAATTCAGTCTCATCAACTTCGAGAGGCCCTCACTAACTTAGTGAGACTCTGTTGCAAAATAAAAAAAATAAAAAGTGCTGGGGATGAAGTTTAGTGATAAATTGCCCCTGGATTGAATTCAAAGTAAAAAACAAAAATCAAAAAGGGTCATACAAAAAATTAGTACAAGTTTATAATAGACCCACACTAGAAATATAATTATTACTTAATTTAGAATCAAGTTCATATAATAGTTTCATTCATAATTAACATAATTAATTGTTATAGTAATTGTAATTTTTTAGAATTTTAAGTTATACCAAATAGTTCCTTTATGTGCTAAATTATTTCTGAAATCTAAAACCAGATGTAAGTACCAAGGTATTCCATGAGGCACGAAAGATTGAACTGATGCTTTACGCTTATTATCTCCCAATACTCTCCAAAATTTCTACAATAAAAAAAATAAACCCACAAGGACCAAGAGAATGGGAGAGGGTATGACTGAGACATATTTCTGGAAGTGGGAAAATAGATAACTGTGCAGAAATTTAAAAGGCCAGAGAAATTTGAAATGCAAGAGTGGCGGCTCACACTGCCTGACCAAGGGAAGGTTTGAGTACAGAAGGGAACAGGGATGGCTGCAAGCAGGGTGGAGAGGATTTTTTAAAACATTGTATAAGATGCTCTTTGGTATCTGAGCCCATTCAGTGTAGCTGGCAAATAATTTTGCTCTGTACTAGCAATATAATGGTCATTCTGTCAACCAATGGGCAGGAATCTGGATTCCTGACAAAAAAACAAGCAAATAAAAAGCCTGTATATGATATTGTTCTTAAAGATATTGGTTGGAGATAGCTATTCACATATCTAATTAATATCCTCAGAAGAAATCATAAAATGTTGATCCATGACATGAAAAGATGATAAAATCAAAACTTTAAAAAATACACATTATATACTTAAAATATGATAGCAGAAGTTAAAATTAAAAAGGAAATAAAAGTGAGATGATTGCGTAGAATAGAAAAAAGGCAAAAAATATGGAAAGTAGAAGAAACAGTAGTGTTAAAAAATAATTCTACAATGTGCGATATTTTTATGATATGTATTTCAGAAAGAGTTGAGAAAATCGGATGGATGTAATTGGCAAAGAGTTAAAAATATTTTTAAAGATTAAGAATAAGTGTTTCCATATTGAAATGAAATGTTTACAAAAAGGCAATTCATAAAAGAACCTAGTCATTGAGCCTGAGAAATTGAGAGACTAGGTCACACAGAAAATATTGGAATCAAATAGTATTGTCTCCAAAAGCCATATTGAAAGCCAGAAGACTGTGGAAAAATTGCTTCAACTTTGTTTTGAACCTAGAATTCTCTATTTCAACTAAAACAAATAGTATGAGAGCAGTTTGGAGACATTTTCAGACATAAAAAAATATATATAAAATTTGCTTCCCTTGCACCTTTGTGAAGGAAGTTGCTGAAATAGCCACTCCACCAAAATGAGATAATGGACTAAAAGAGGGAAATATTTTATGATAAAAAAGGGTTAGAACTGTACTTGCTAGGAGAGAATCTCCCAATACTGGGAACAGGAGAGCAGAAGATGATAGCTTTGCAATGAGTTTGGAGAGCCGGCGTCCTAGATCTGAGCAGGTTAAGGACACTTGTAAAGAGAAAGAGCACATCTAAAAGAATATGGGATGTTCTTTAAGATAATATTAAAAAATTATGAAGGGCTTTTTGGGAACCAATCAATTATTGGCTCCTTAAGATACAAAGAACAAAACGAACAAAACAACAATAATTATTACTTCAAATAAAATAAAATTTTACATAAAGGAAAATAAAATCATATTACATTCCAGCAATCAATTCTACTTGTCATATAATAATGACATTGACACCAAAAATTCTGAACACTGGCTTTCAACAAAATTATTAGATGAGAAAATGGAGAAATGCATATGTCAGAATTTGGCATGGACAAAACCAACTAAATCCACATTAGAAGGTTTTGAGAACTAAAAAATCAAGAAATAGCAATATAGGTATTTAGAAACACATAGTTAAATTTCAAATTATAGGCTTAAAGTGTGAAAAGGGATGCCCTCTGATAAAGAGGAATGGATGGGGAAAAGAGGCAACTGTTTTTCATTAAAATGTGTTGTAATTTTACTTGACATAGAAAACTATGATATTTTCACATATGATACTAGATAAAAATACTAAATAAAATATGTAAATACTCACTCCTTGATAACATTTTAATTTTTGTCACTTCTTTGTTCTTCAGGGTGTTCAATATTATATGATACAACCTAACATAGCTTTGTACAGAAATGAAGGAGCAAGGAAGCAGGAGACATGGAAAGATAGGATAAGATAAATACATTTTTTATACTTTCTAGCTTACCCTTGTCCTATTTAGGACATTTATTTTCTAGTGGCAAAAAGATCAAACATAATCAAGTAAACTAAAAATATCAATCCATTTTATTTGAATAAAGTTATGTAAGAATCAAAAACTCTCCCAAAACTTGATTATATGTATAATAATATCATTTGATAATATGCTTTTATTTTATTTGTTTTTGCATATGATAAGACCATCTTTTATTTGACATTGTACACAGTAAAAAGTGATCCAAAGCAGTACTCTAGTATTTACAGAAACTTCAAATTATTCTGTACTATATAAGAATGACCTACTTAAGTTTATCAGGAATTAGCTTTTTAAATCATGCATAATCTCCTGTTCCTGCCCCCTCCTTTGGCAATCAATTTAATGCTATTTCAAACCATGTAGAAAAACCTGTATAACAGGTATTTTTTTTTCAAAGGTTGCCTCCAAGAACTTGTTTAGAAGTTAAAAGTCTTTTTAAGGACTCTTTCTTTCTGATATGATTGAGTGAAGAGATTAATCAAGTCATACTAACTTGCAAAAACAGAATTTTTATAGTTTAGTTTTATAAAACAGAAAACATCTGATGTTTAGTAAAGGCTTCCATTCTATCTCTGTCTCTGATTCTCTACAACAAACGTATACACACATACATGCCAATGCCAATAAAAGTAGAGTAGTATATCTAAAATCTGTTTATCATCTATCATTCTATAAGCATTATCTTTCTAACTGTATATAATTACTTGTGCAGGGATATGTTGAATTGACATGGTAATGGATATTGTAAAATCTGGTTATGGTACAATGTTTGTATTTTTTATTTTTCACAAAATTCTGAGTTAAATATTAATTACATATGTAGCATGCTGCATAAAAGTCTTAAGATCATTTCCCAAAGCAAACTAAGTATAGTTTAATTTAATATTTCTCAAAGAAATACTATATAAGGATCCTTGGGATATTTATAAAAAATTGGAAATTACTGGGTCAATAGCTACAAATTTATCATCTTTGGAAATAGAGCATAGTGTACACACTTTGAAATGCTTACTTCTTTGTGAAAGAGTCTGTCTGTGGTCTTTTATTTGTTATACACATCTCAGTATGAGATTGGATATTATTAACATTAGCATTAGAACCAGCATCAAAAAAGCTTTGGCTCAAAATAATATATTATGTGAAAGAGTATGAAAATTTAAAAATAATAACAAAGCAAATTAAGATTAAATTAGTGACACCCCTATGTTGTTCTATGTCCTAGCTACAGGAGAATCTCCTGGGGTTTCAATTTAATTTTAAATTTATAATGAAATAATGCTCAACCACTGAGCCTTTTTAATTTTTTTATTTTGAGGCAGGGTCTCACTAAGTTACTTAGAGTTTTACTAAGTTGCTGAGGCTGGCCTTGAACTTACCAATCCTCCTGCCTCAGCCCCCTAAGCTGCTGGAGGTTTTTATCTAAAATATATATTCAGAATACTATCCATAACTATAATACCATAATTTTTAGAATGGGTTCTAATAGGCAATGGTAGTATTTGAAATGTTTCAAATAAGTTAATTGTTATCATGGTTTGTGTGTTGCTGCAGCATAGACCACATGTGTAATGGCTGAAGATACAGCTTTCCTAGAGATACAAATTAAAATTCAGGGACTCACAGAAACTATGAGGAAAAATTGTTGTTTTAATGCACCACTGAGCTTTGAACTCTTTCCTCTTTGGTAGAAACAGAAACACACCCTTTAGGCTTACAAGTTTTTTTCATACTCTAATTCACTTTTAGAACAATAACTGGAATCATTTATATTATGTTATAATAAATGGAATAATTTATAACAATAAATTTTTAGAACAATAAATGAATATCTAAGGGGAAACAGAGTTCAAAGGTGCTTTTGAAGATGAGATATTAAGTTACGCATGTTGTGAGAAGGCCAGTGGAGCTTCAGACACAGAGGTCTGGATTTAACTCCCAGAGAGCTCAAAGAAAAATATCAAAGATGATTTTTTTTTTAAACAGCAGGACCCCAAATGCTAATAATGGTTATCTTGTGAGTTAAAGAGAAAATTTTAAAAAGTATTCTTTGTAGCATTCTTTCATTTTTCAATAAAGATAATGTATTATGTTATTTTGCTTTTGTCTGCTGTGACCAAAATACCTGAGAAGAACAACTTAGAGGAGGGAAATTTTACTTTGGCTACATTTCAGTTGGTTCAGTCCATGGTTGGCCAACTCCATAGTTCTGACCACTAAATGAAGTGGAATAACATGGGGAAGGGTATGGTAAAGGAGTATTGTTCCACTCATGGCAGCCAGGAAGCAGAGAGAGTAAGAGGAAGGGACTGCACAGAAGATGCACCCTCCCAGGGCAGTCCACCAGTGATCTACCTCCTCCAGCCATGCCCCATCTGCTGACAGTTTCCACATAGTCACTGCATTCAAACTAGAAGGAACTAATCAGTTCCAGTTCTCCAATGAAATAATTTTACTTATGAATATTTCCACATTAGCACAGGAGTGTATGGGGATATCTCATATCAAAATTTTAACAATTATTGAATTCATGAACAAAACTAAACATAATTTTATCATGCTTCTTTTAATGGAAAACAAGTTCATTTGCAAAGTTGCAATGCCAAGTGAGGGTATGATTACTCATACTGACTCCATGCTCTGAATCAGTTTTTGAAAGTCCCTTCTTCACATTAGGAAGTCCTTTTAAGATAGTCATCAATTTGGGGGTTTGGATTTTGAAGATTGAGTGTAAATCCTTCCTTCCTTCCTTCCTTCCTTCCTTCCTTCCTTCCTTCCTTCCTTCCTTCCTTCCTTCCTTTCTTTCTTTCTTTCTTTCTTTTTCTTTCTTTCTTTCTTCTTTCTTGGAATTGAACCTAGGGCTTGTGCATGCAAACCAAGCACTCTACCAACTGAGCTATATCCCTAGCCCTTGAGTGTATATCTAGAAATACAGACCGATCTGGAAACATAGTAGACTATGTTAGAGAATCTGTTTTATTAAACTTACCCACAGTGTTTCTCTAGGAGAAGATGAGAAAATAATGATTCAGGTCATTATGTGATAGATGAAATATCTAAATAAAGTTAGGATATTCTATTAGTATCTTCTATGAGATTCCCAGAAAGACCAAATAATTTTTAGTTAAGTCCAAAAGATACTCTATAGACTTAGGTGAATGTAAACCTGGGATTGATAATTCTACATGGAAATATGTTAGATGTTGGTACAGTTAAGTACATGTTTAGATTTACTGTGGTATCCCTCCTATAGCTTCCAGGGATTTCAAAAAATGGATATAAGTATGGAAGATGGCCAAGAAAAACTTTTTTGTTTTGTTTTTGTTATTGTTGTTGTTTTTATAAGGAGCAGGGTTATTGGATAATGGTAAACATTTCTGGAGAACTTTGATGGGTGATGTTCTGATTTTGACAACTTTTCAGGTATTACTATAAAAATGAACATTTGTTTGAACATTTGGTTTTGAAGGCTTTATTGTGAAAACAGTATTTCATTTTAAGAGGTACAGTTATCTTTAATTCCTCCTCTGAATCACACATGTGTGAAAGAACACAAAATTTTTGCTTGACTGCTCTGAAGTTTTACACTCTTGTTTATTAGAACAAAAAGAATCTGAAAAGCCTTGAGAACTTACTAAAATTATTAATGTGGTTGATACAGGAAATGTCCAAGGAAAAGTAGAACTGGAAGTATGAGAGATAGCAGTTGCTTGGATATCTACAAGTCTATGACCTGACTGGTCACTAAACCTTATGAGACTCAAATAAAAGAACATGCTCCCATGTCCCAGGAGCTGTAGAAACCAAGTAGAACATTTTTGTATCTCTAAGGTTTGGTGGAAAATTTCACTTCTACTAATCTTATGATTTCCTGCTCTCTTTATCTACTGTATTATAATGAAATTCACTAAAAGTTAAAGAGGCCTGAGCTGTTTGTACTTCCTAGTTACTTTTGCCTATATGTGGGACTATGAGTTGGCATCCAAGCATTTACTTTCCTATCTGTATCACTAAAAGAAATTCCTACTGACTTGCTGCTTTCAGTTTTGTCTCACTATATCCTAATCTCAATATAAGAGCAAGAGAGAGTCCTTTAAATGATACAGCTAATCAATCATTCTTTTAAAAAATTTTCAGCGACTCTTCTGCACATTCAAAATCCAAGCTACGTTCCTTCAGTGGTCTACAGGATACTACACAACTTGGACTCTACAATTTCTGTCTCATCTTTAGTAAATTTTCTGCTCTTCCTCTTAGTCATTCTATTCTATGGGAAGACACTAGCCTTTTTCTTGTTCTTAAACAATTTGTGCTTTCTCAAGCCCTACATTTGTTTCTTATTTTACCTGGGTCATTCCTCTCCAAGATAAACAAAGTCTCACTTCCCTATGGCCTTCAAACTTTGTGTAGATATCAGTGAGATATATTTATATAAAATCTACCCCTTGACCTGCATATTTCAAATTGTTACCCTCTCTAGTCCATATATTTTCTTGATTTATTTTGTTCATGAAAATTTTCATTTTCTATCTAATAAAATACATTGATGTTTGTGAAGGTCTTCTCCATCACTGGAATGCAAACTTGTGTTGGTGACATTTTATTGTCTTTTAGTTGTTGTTATTTAATGCTTGATCCCAATTCCTAGACTTTGTGGGATGTATGCTCTGGGACCCAAACTCTATACTTGGAGTTTAATGCTCTGCCAATACCATTTTGATAATCTTCATGATTTTCTCCTAGAATTTTTATTTTCTAAGAGAAATCCAATTAGGTAATGAAGTATTGCCTGAGCCTGAGGCTCATGGTGCCCTGCAGGCCCAGCATCTAAGGGCATATCATGTTAATGGCAGTTCCTGCTTTGACATGTAGCAATGTTTGGTGGGGCTAGGCCTCTTGCCCACCCCATCAGATCACAAAGGTGATAAAATCTTACAGACTCTATTTCTAAATATCTCCTTTATATAACCATCAACTCCTCTCTCCTAATTCTTCTGAATGCCAAGAACTAGTCATCTTTTCTCTGGATTCTACAGTATGCTAGTGGGTTTCTGTCCCATTCTCTTTCCCCTTTCCAACCATCACAAAATCCAGGGTTAGGATCTCTTTCTCTTAGAAAGCTCTGTAGCTCTCTGTGAGTCTCAGAGTGTTCTCATATGCTCTTGCTTTTACATGTATTATGTAACACACTTCTTTATGTGGAAACAATAATATACAAGCTTAGTTTTAAATAAAAGGGGTTATGGGATTGAAATAAACCTCAGATAGTGTCTTAACTTCATGCTTTCAAAGGAATGTCAGTTTTGAGGACATATGCTTATATTTTTAAGTAATTATTCAAATACTGTACTTATAAATTACAAGTGATACAATTAGTGTTTCTATCTGGCTATTAAAGAAGAATAATTTCTTAAAGTTATTATATCAATGCCAGGTTTTTTTTCTTAAGAATTAAAAATGGTCACTTAAGCGATGAATAACCCAGTGTCATGGCATGCATTGTGGAGTACCAGGTCTGCTAAAGAAATGTAAGGTCTGAATAATGGAGAAGTAGCTACTTTCATGAATAGGGGAAAGATAATTTTTTTTTGAAGGGGGATAAAATAATTATAAGAACTCAAGTGCATTCAATAAGAATCCTTCAGTCATCTTCTTGTTTTGCTCTTAAATCACCCCCAAGTTAAAAAGAGGGCAGTTGAGCCTACCCAACAGGTATGTTTTAAAGAAACTAAAGATATGTTAAAAACAAAACAAAGCAAAACAAACAAACAAACAAAAAACTCCTGTAGGCAGTGTGCAGCCTAATTGTGACAAGAGGCTGCTTAAATAAAGGAAAATTATGAAAAATATTCTACTGCAGGCCAGACTGGTGGAAAATTTGATACATAATTAAAAAGCATTGCCAAAGTAAAAATATAAGAAAAAATAGGGAAAATATATTAGATATGCAAGAAGAGGAAGATTATGATGCAGACTAAGTTGGTTTGAGGGTATTATTTTTCCTGTTGATAAATAATTTTACTCTCTTGTAGAAAAGCGAAATAGGGAAGTGTAAGTATATGTAGAATACCAATATTTAACATGCTATTGAATATATCTTTAAATGCTTCTGGCCTATTGCCATATTAAATATTCATTTACTTGGTAGAGTGTAGGTATTAGAAATGACATGGTCAGTTAAAAAATATCCTCTGGGTTAAAAACACAAGTTGCTTATATGTTGAGGTTTTTCTTGTTGTTAGTGTTGTTGTTGTTTAGTTTTAGTTGTCTTGGAAGCAATGTTAGCAATTCTTGCCATTTTGTTACCTGAATACCACTGTGTAATTTTAAAAAATATATGTAGTGCTTATGTTGATGATCTGAATTATTTAAGTATATACAATTTTATGTAAAATAATAAAATTTGGCTAAAAATTGTACCCAAAATGGAAAACAGGAATGAAAATGATAGTAGTACACAGGGAGCTTGTAGACCAGCTTCTGACTCAGGCTCCCTTTCATCATGGCTCTGGGAAATTGCTTAACCTGTCTGAGTCACAGATTACTACTTTCAAAATAGCGCAAATACTAATAACCACCTAAGAAAGTACAAATGTTCCAAAACATGCCAACTTTTAAACAGAACATGAGAAATCAATAAATATACTTTTTATTATAATTTTTGTGTACTAAAATAGTTTGTGTGCAATATAGTCTTTCTTGAAAAATTAAATGTCAGCATTAAACATCTAAAGTAACAGAAGAAGACATGGGTATATTTTAATTTTGAGTTCAGTGGTACCTTTCCAAGCATACCATTGAAGTAAAAATAAATTGTAAAAGTTAGTATTAGCGGAAATATACAGATAATTCACATACCAAGCATCATTGTATCTCAGAAAACTCCTTGCCCCCCAAAATAAGAAAATATAGTGAAACTAAACAGCAAAATATTCTCACATGTGTACATACATGTCCTAATAGCAGCTACTCCAACAAACATTTCTAGGGAATGCATAAGAACAGCCACAGAAATACAAATGCTAAAGTGGAAGCTGAGCCAACATCTTCGAGAAAAATGAGCTATTTCTCTACAAGTGCACATCATCAATTCTGAAAACCATGCTATTTGCCTTAAAGATCTAAATAATTCATATTTCTTGAAAGATTTACAGTGTTATTTACTTAAAGTATTCATTTGGATTCTAGCCACTGAAGGGTCCGTGTTGTTTGAATGGAGAAATAAAAATAAATATTGCTTTTTCCTTCCTCTGAAAGATTAAATATGCTTTTTCATTAAGTTAATTCTTCCAAGATCACGCAAATTGAAATGTGAAAAGGTGTCAAACTATAATATAAAAATACACAGCTTGCACAAATTGTACAGCCTCCTACCATCTTCTCACCTGCTTCTAGTTAACCTCTTTCCAATCAGTTCTGGCTTCTGCTTATCACCCCAAACTTACATTTTCATCTTATCAGGATGAAACTTTGTTTGACTAGAAAAAGTGATAATTTTAAATTATGTATATGTTATATTTTGTAGCATTTATTTATCTTAAACTTTTAGGAAAGAATTATTCTGGCATTCCATTGAGTCCTTGTATACTTGAAAATGACTTTTAACTGTCTTGATAATTCAAAGACAGATTAAATAATTAAACTGTCAGCCTAGTAACTTACTATAAAACAGTAATTAATGTGCATTTATATGCTTGAATTTAATATTATATAGAAAAATTTTGTTAACACTATAATTCTATTCTTACTTATAGATAACCATATACATAAATGTAAATATTTAGCTTTCATGTTTATAGGATTCTTTACTTTTGAAATACCAAGAAAACAAACAAAATTTCAAGGAACAAAAGGCACCAATGGAAGAAATAAAGAAATAAGCTTATCCACATGTCAGTTTCTCTTACATAGAAATTGCAAGTGTCTGTGATAAAGATTCAACTTTATTCAATTTAGGAAAAGCATCTACTACTACAACTTCCAACTATTTTCCTATTTACTTTCTTTTTCCAATATATTTATCCACATACTGAAAATGCATTGTCTAAATTTTGTACCTCTTCTTCTTAAATTAATACTCCAGTCTTTTGTTTACATTTTGTCAATATTAACTTCAATATTCCTTTTTAATTTTCTATAGTATCTCTCCCCTATAATGTGTGTGATGTCAATTATTTTGTTATTATTTTGTTTTCTTCAGTTTCTTCTTAACACTTCAGATACATAAAAGGAGCATAGAAACAGAAAAAGTATAAGTATAGGTATAGGTATACATGAATATAGATATGAATATAGACATAATACTTTCACTTAAACTTTAGTGGAGTCCAGTGTTTTTCTACACAAGACTATAAGCAGGTGCTGTTAAGGCTAATATCTCAGTCTAATTTCTTCAATATATTCTTACTTTTTTCTTAGCCTGATGCTGTCATTTGAATATGGTTTATGTCTCTCCAATAGTTTATGTGTTGAGATCTCAATCCTTAAGGTCACACTGTTGGGAGGTGGTAAAACATTTAGAGGTTGAGCCTGATGGAAGGTCCTTAGGTCATAAGGGTAGGTAAGGTAGTTCTTGTTTGACACCTTGGTGTTTCTCTCATGAAGCTTGATATGAAAGCACAAAGTCTTGCCTTTACCATTTTGCTCCTGGCTCAAGATAAAATCACTTGAATGCTCCCATATGTGCCCTTGCCATTGCTATCTGCACCACAAAATGCTGCAGTCAACAGATGGCCCTTGCTATAAAGTCTGTTCTGTGGTGTTCAAACTTTTAACCTCCAAAACCATGAGTTGAGTAAATATTGTTTTCAGAGTAGCCTGTGTCAGGTATTTTGTTATAGTGATGCAAAACTGACTAATACATCTGCTAAATTTAATGAATTATTTTTATAGTTCAGTTCTTCATGTGAATCCTTTGCACATATTCCTGTTTGGGTTTTTTATTGATTCATTCTTGTTTGAGAAAAGAGATTGATCTTTGGTGAATTCTCAAAAATTTTATCCCAAGATTTTCTTCAGGAAAGTTTGCTCCTTTCTAGGACAATATTAGAGTCCTCTTTTAAGATCTGAATCTGGAGAGAGACAGCTCTTTCTCCAGATTCGATGTTATCAGTTTATCAGATCAAATTCTATGTTATCAGTTTAGTGAGTCAGTGTTATATGATGGGTTGAAGTTAAAGCCAAGTTTAACAGCTAATTATTTCTCCATTTATATTCTTCTTTGGGCTTGTTAAGAATCCTAGAGGGAAGTGAAGGGAGGGGAGGAGATGTGAGGGTAGAAAGGATGATGGAATGAATCAGACATTGGATCCTATGTACATTATATTACACTGATCATGTAATCTTACATCATGTACAACCAGAAGAATGAGAAGTTATACTCCATTTATGTAGGATGTGTCAAAATGTATTCTATTGTCATGTATAACTAATCAGAACAAATCACATAACTGAAACAAAGAATCCATACGTCAAAGGTCAATTCTAATAATCAATTTTATATTTGTGGGAGAGTGGAGAACTGAGAACATTGCTTCTTTGTACCTGATGTACCTGATGCTGATGTACTTGATGACATTTTAAATTATGTTTTAAAATGATCTGATGTTATAAAATCACTATGTCTTTAAATTTCTACACTCCATAAAAGAAGAGTTTCAAAAAGTGCTATAACTACATGTGCACGTGGGCATCATTGTAGAGATACTTCTAAATGAAATTTTCTGTGCCTGTCCATCATTCACAGTTCCTGTGTGAAGGGAAAATGCAGAGAGAAGCAAGTTTCACAGGGATTCTAATATTGATACTTTTTTTTTTTGTAACATCATAGTCCTAGAAAGTGATTAATGAATTATTTTCAATCATTTGTTATTTGTACTACCTCTAATATGAGCATTTAAAATTATTGAATTACAAGATTCAGAAAAATTATTTGAGCATCTAAGAAAACCCAGCTGATCAGAATTGTCTTTCACTTTGGAAAGTCTTGGCAATACATGCTTATATATGTAAGAACTGAGAAATATGCCAGCTTCATATTATTCTTGTAAATAAACAAAGACAAATAATTTGAAGATATATTGCAAGAGAAAGAAAGGTGATTTAAAATTAAAGAATCAAGAATGTGCAGAACACTGTGCTACATGGAACTGTAATATCAAGAAATCTTTTCTATTATAAAATGAGTCTCTCTCAACCTGCCTTCTTTTTCTACCCCCCACTTTAAAAAAAAAAAGTCCATTTGGTTGAATATAGTTGAAGAGAGATAAAGGAGTCAACTGAGTTGAACATACATGGAGATCATTGATGTATCAGTTGAATTTCCAAATCAATGTGTGGCTGATTTTTACTTGGAAGAAAAGAAAGAGTAAAAAGAGAAAAGAGTTTATAGCTGCACCTTAAGAAACGCCAATGTTTAATGTGCAGAGACAAATACATGGACAGAGCAGCCTGAGAAAGAGTGGTTAGAAAAAAGGAGAATATGAGAAGTACAGGTTCCACTGAGGCTGACACAGAAGACCCTTGAGGAGAAAGGAACCAAGTGACTGGCAGCTGTACCTACAACTCTTCCAGCAGCTGCAAATCTGTAGATCCCCAGCATCCTTCAGGTGGAAGACCTGAGGCAACTGGAGGCCACTTCCTTTTCCAGAGAGATTCCAGTTTGTACTCATGGATTAAACCATGTATACAGGTTCTATTTTCTTCTTGTTTTCTCTAACGTCCTGTTCATCCTCTCTCCCCAGCTGCCTGTTCTGCTGACTTTAGTCCTGTACCAGCCTCAGATGCAAGAGGGTGATGCAGATTGCTTTACAGCTCAAAATCCTGTAATGTCTGGTTCATCCCTGCACTTCATTAGATCATTCTTTGTGGTGCTGCCTCTCTGAGTGAATGCCGTGAAATACAGCCACCAGTGTGCTACTCATGCTTGATATCCCCACTTGTCAATATCAAGTACATATCACAGCAAACATACCCTTTCATCATCACGAATGACATAATGTGTCTGTGTTCATTTAGCAAAAGTAAATGACTATGAGTGCACTGTTGTATTATATTAATGAAGGAAGCCACAGTGCAGAATAAAAAATCCAGTGTTTTATAAAGAACATAAAAATCATGTTTATAAAAGTAACAGTGAAAAGACCGCCTCCTCCCTCTCCTCACTATTCTCACCTGCCCCCAAATACTTATGTTCTCAGGGTGGCTTCCTTGTCCTTTTTGAGAAATTCTAGAAATTAAAACATATTTATCTGTTAAACTATTTCTGGTATCAATTCTTATTGTTTTCTCCCATTTGGTTTAGAAAATATGCCCTGAGATCATTGATGTTCTACTTTGAGACTAACCTAGACAGCTTTATTTTTTTTATTTTTTTAATTACTAAAGACACTACTGAGCTACACCTCAAGCCCTTTATATTTTACTTTTTTTTTATTTTGAGACAAAGTCTCAATAAATTGTTGAGGCAGCACCTGAACTTATAATCCTCCTGCATCAGCCTTCCAGGTCACTGGGATTGTGGTGGGTACCACCATGCCTCGTTCATCTTTATTTCTGACCACTACTTCCTAAGAAGTAGGAATTCTTCTCTCATAAGTCTCGAGTTTTGCAGACAAATGCTGTCAAGGAGAAAACTATTCTCATACATACTTATTTCATTGTGATATTCAGGATTTTCCTAAAATGTTTCTGAATAGGCAGAGGACTAGAGTTTTAAAACTGTTTGTTGTTTGTTTGTTTTATATATTCACCTTGCTTTTGTTCTTGCTTTTTATTCTTCTCACAGTTTGGAAAATTCTTTGCACTTTCCAGAGATGTCAGAATTTAAAGGAAATCTTTGTATACATGAGATTTCTTTCTGAAGACATGGTTAATTTTTCTGGAAGACAGAGCATATTTCCAATAAATAACTTTCATTTAAACTGGGTCCATGAATCAAAATAATTAGAAATTCTTGAATATATAATGCAAAATGCATGGTCAAGTGATGAAATCAATAACAGCAAGCTCTCTTGCTAGAAGATACAAAAACTATTTATTTAAAAAACAGTATAAGCAAAACATGCATATAAAAATCCTGGTTGATCATCCATTTCACTAGGAATCTGAAAAATCTAGTGTCATGTTTTTGAATAGTTAAGCTATATAGCAGACTTTCCTTTTCTGTTCCCAATGCAGAAAACCTCACATCATCTCTGCTTTGCTTCCAATATTATTGGCAGACCTCATAGCAATACTAACTCAATATAATTGAAAATAATTAAGTAGTGATAATGTCTGTGATACTGCACTGAATGTAAAGTCAGAGAAATGTTCTGTTATTGTCAAAATCAACACTAGAAATATCTTTTTCAATACAAATGGTTTAGCACCAAATGATTATACAGCCATTTAATTTTTTAAAAAAAATCCAATAATAAATAGAATCCTTTGGATGTAAAACATACTTCAATTAGAGTAATTCAATACATTTGATCATAAAAAAAAATTCTGACTGAAGCATAAAAGGCTGTCTTATTGTCAAGTACTGCAAAGAACTAAACACCAAGATATATACAGTTGATACTCATTTTTTTGCACAAATTATGATCTATAAAGTCACCATGAATATTGAATTAGTGAACACTGTACTCTTCCTCCATAAGAAAATACAAGGTCACGTTTTTGCAAGCCTTTGGTTACAGCATCTATGTTGACTGCAACACCATTTGTGTTTCAGATTTGGTTGCCTTCATCCTTACAAAGCAAGCTGGTTTTTGCTTCTGCATAATCCTTGTCCCATAGAACACTTAGCAGGTATTATTAAAAATCTGGGGCTGGGATTGTAGCTCAGTGATGGAGCGCTTGCTTAGCATGTGTATGAGGTACTGAATTCGTTTCTCAGCACCACATATAAATAAGTAAAATAAAGGTCCTACAACAACTAAAAATACATATTAAAAAAAAAAAAAACTGAAGTTTTCTGGTCTGCACAACCTGCCTCATCTGCAAGTTTATTTTTCAGATTGTGCTGCTTTTTGAAAAGTGGAGAATGGTTTAACATTTTCCTTACTCTGGGGGATAAGACTGAATCCTTTTGGTTTTTATCCTCAAAACAATGCTGCTCAGATAACCATTTTTTTAAAAATCTGTCAGAATCTCATTAATTCAGATTTAACCACTTTCTCATATTTTCTATGAATTCATCACACACTATAGATGTTACTTTAACACATTTCAGAGCATCCTTACATACAGATTAGTCAATATCATCTTTCCTTTCTGGATGTACCATAAGTTTGATTCATTAGCATTGAACTCCCAGCCAACAGCACTGTAACTCATGCCTAAACAAAGCTCGTCTAATACACATATATTCTCTGTAAAAAGCATACCACATCTTTCTTGTGGTTAGGAACACTAGACAGCACTTCAGCATTATATGGGGACCATTATAAACAGTGAAATCACCAAGAAAAAGAACAAAAGTATGAAAAACATGGCATTAAATAGACTGTGAAAAGGTCACTCTTTTATAGTGTTTACAGTTTTGCTGATAATAAAAAGGCAGAGTGTCACCGTGTCAACACCAGGTGGGAATGTGTGCACAGAGGGACTCCAATATTCCTTACTCTGCACAGAACTGCAAGTACTTGTGGGGATTGCAAATGAGTTTAGTGATAAGGCAACTTCACAAATATGGAAGCTGCCAGCAATGAGAATCATTTGTTTAATGGTAAGGATTCAGTTGAACAGAAAGTTTGGCTGAGCATGCTTACCTGTGAAATATAGGTTTCTATTTTCAGCTGATCTCCTATCAGAGATTGGCTTTTTTTGTGTGTGTGTAAGAGAGAGTTCAAGTTATTTTGTGACTTTTCTTATTACCATATAATGGAAGGTAGAGGCTTTGTCAGTGGAGAACTCAAACAGTGCTTTTTAAAATTTAAAATATGACTGAAACAAAAAAATGAATGCTTTTGCCTCTAGCCATTTTTTCTTTCATATTTTGAGGTTTTTATTATTTCGTGTGTGCTGTGTGTAACCTTTGGTAACTGGCAATTTACTTACAAATGTATCTTGAGAAACTGTTAATTTATTCGTGTATCTGCAAAGGCATTGAAGGCTCTGGGGTTCTGCAAAATTTTCTTAGATGGGGATGTCAACCAGAATGGCAGAGTAGGGAAATCTAGGGCTGTGCTTCTCCACAAAAGCAACTAATGAGCTGACAAAAATGTCAGAATCAATTTTTGCGGAACTCTGGAATCTAGTCAAACACTTATAACCACCAAGGGAAGGCTTGTTAGGGAACAAGCTGCTGTTTTACAGTAAGGGAACACTGTGACATCTTTTAATTGTCTACCTCCCAAGCCCCACAGCTCAGGTCTGTGGTGGCCATAAGGTAGTTTATGTTCTGAGGTGTACTGGTTATAGTTAAGGAGAAAGTATGATTTCTGATAAGTCCATTGCAAATTGTTATTCTTCTCTCGATTATTTTGGAGACTTCTTTCCAGATTTTTCTTTGTCTTTGGTTTTTTGCCATTTGAATATGACATACCAAGATACAGTTTTTGTGTGTGTACTTGGTGACTGTCATTAAGTTTGAAAAGGATTTTTTTCGGCAATTATTCAAATATTCTTTTCTATATCTTCCCTCTATTTTCTCCTCTTATTCCAATAATATAAGCATTATATCTTTTGGTATTTTCCTATTATTATCAATCACCCTATCTGAGAAATTTTTCATTCTTCTTTCTCTTTGCATTTCAGTTTCATAATTTTTTTAAAGACAGAGAGAGAGAGAGAGAGAGAGAGAGAGAATTTTTAATATTTATTTTTTAGTCTTCGGCGGACACAACATCTTTGTTTGTACATGGTGCTAAGGATGGAAACCGGGTCGCACGCATGCTAGGTGAGCGCGCTACTGCTTGAGCTACATCCCCAGCCCAGTTTAGCAATATTTTATTAATAACTCTTCATGTTCACTAACTGCTTTTTTGGCCATGTTGAATCTACTGATGAGAACACTGAAGTCTTTTTTTTTCATTTCTGTTTGGTAGCTTTTGGAATCTAGTTTTGTTTTCTTCCATTTTTTTCCTTAGAATTTCAAACTTTTTACTTATATTACTCATGCGCTCTTGCATGTTGTACACTTTATTTTCCATTAGAGCTATACACATCGATCGGAGTTATTTTAAATTTCTTCTGATAACCTAAATATGTGTGTAATATCTGAGACAAGTTGTGAAACTATACTTTTACGTTTCTTTGTCTTACTTTTGGTATGCTTTATAATTATTTCTCTGTCGATTACCAGAAATGAGGAGAGTGCTGCTCTAACATGTCATATTAATGTTCATCTGGCTAAGCATTGGGCTTTGTTCAATTGTTTGCTGCAACTATAGGTTGCAGAGACTTCAAATTCCTCTAATGTCCTTTTGCTCACTTCTCTAGACTTTGAGTTTTTCCTCAGAGAAAATCTGTGTCTTGAAACATTTTTTTAAATCTATAATCTATTATTATTATGCTGGACTCCTGTTGATTGATGAGATATGAAAGAGAATCTATGTTCCATAATCTTTGAATTAAATTTCAGTGATTAGTGGTTTTGGGTCTCCAGCCCACGCCTTTCACAATATTGTTTCTTGTGTGGTGTTTCTGTGTAGTAGTTGAGATAGGAAGGCTAGATGACCCTGGAATGAGAGAAATGTTTCTGCCTCATGTTCTGGGACAGGCTCCGTTAAGCCTTTCCTTTAGCAGAGGAAACACTTCCTCCTCTGATAGACCAAATAATACAATTTTTGGATTTTAACTTTCTTCACCTTGAGAACCTATTGCTTACTGAATGTAAAAATCATGAAAGGATAGGTCCCGAGGAATACTTCATTCTCAAGCTAGTCCACACTCAAGCCTCCCATAAATTCTCAAGATTATTGTCCAAGTGTTCTTCCCAGATTATGGCCATGGTAGCAAACAGATTTTTAGGCAAGCAGATTTGCCTATTTTGTATGATTTGGGGATGGTCATTTGTCCTGCATGTGTAGCATTCTGTAGGTCCAATAAAATAATTTTTATTTTGTCCACAATTTTTCTGATTATAAAGGTAGAAGTAATGATTTTAAAGCTCTCTCATATTGGAAGCTCTTTTAACTTTTTTAGTCTTATGTTTTAACTTCCAACTACTTAGCAGTATCCTGGCTATGTTTCTTTAATTGATTTATAGTTTAAGTCTATTATTATCATAGAACATAGTTTGTGTTATTTTAGATTTTTTAAAATATAAATTGTTTTATATTTCTCTATTGGCATTGTTTAGTGAAAGCTTGAAGAGAATGTGTATTTGATCTGCTTTTCTTAGATTGATATTCTACAAATATCAATTGGATTACATTAATTGATAGTGCTTTTCATATAATTTATATCCTTGCCTTTTTTTCCTGCATGAGCTATCAATTGCTGATGGATATTATCAAATTATCATGGTGGCTTTGTGCACTTGTTCTTTCATCTAAGATTTGAACCCATTTGAATGATAAAAGTGAAGCTAACCAGAAAACAATGCACTAATCAAATAGAATTTTGAGTAACTGTTAATTTTAGACAAAGCATCATATAGAATGAAGATTTTTAGAGATATAGAGGCTCAATATGGATTGTAGGGAATTTGATTATCTAAGGAGACATAATAATTCTAAACACATATTTAACAACAGCTGGTCAAAATCAGTGAGTAAAAACTAGAAAACAGAAAACATGTAGTCATTTCTTCTTTATATGCATTTGGCCAGTCTTTCTAAAAGCTCTGTTTAAATCACTCACATCTAAGTGATTTTTTAAATATTGCATTAATATCTGCTATGTTTGTAATCATTTTCTACTGCTATACCTGCTCATTTAGCATTTCTCCTATTCTTCTCCCCTTTGGCTTCAATTCATCATTGTTTATGCTCATTTAATATCCTCTCTGAGTATGTCAAATATAAATATTTCAAAGTACTTCTCCTGGTAACAATGTTCACTTCACATAAGCCTATGCTCACTCTTAAATAATACTATTCCACTTATGTGGTAAGGGTTCCCTGGAGAAATCACAATCCTGTTCCTTGTGATGTGGTTGTCATTCATTTCACAAATCACCTACTATATTGTCTAAACTGGTTTAAAATTATATTTGGATCAATTAAGAATACTAAAATAAAAATATTGTTTTTATCTTTACATTTGCTTCCTTTGATTTTCTTCCTTTTGACATGAAGATCCAAGATTGTGACCTGAATAATTTTTTAATCAAGGATAACACTGTACATAGAACTTTAGATTGGAGTTTTTACTTTAACATTTTAAATATACCAATCTGTTACTTTCTTGATTGCATGGTTTCTGACCATGCGAAATTGCTTGATAAAATTCTCATATTACATCTTGATTTGTAAAGTGTCATAATGCCTTCTGGCCTATCCCCTCTGTTTCTTTCAAGATTTTCTCACTGTTTGGTCTTTTGCATGTTTAATAAATGACTAGTTATGCTTTTGTTTTTCTTCCTTTTGACATTAGGGCATTACAGCCTTTCCACCCTATTTCCTGAGAACACAGGTCCTGGCTAATTGATTTTCTGCCTTAGGTGTGACAAGAAGGTTGAACAGGACTGGAGTGGGTCATATTTCCCTCCCCAGGTGAAATGAGGATTTGGCAAAAAGTTTTTCTTTAGGGAACAGGACTTTGTCATGAAGAAAATTCTGTGACTACTTCAAAATGCTTAACCCTTCTCTCTTTCCACCAAAGCTATTGTGAGATCTTCCTACAATTCTTATCATGAGTGCCGCAATCCGGCTGCACGAGCCGCCAGCAACCCGGCTAGACACAGAAACACAGAAACACAGAAACACGAACCACTCAAGCGGGAAACAAAGCTTTATTTAAAAAAGCCGCTAAGCGATCCCTCTGCATCTTACTAGCAAGGCGGTTGACCCACGTGTGTGTCACCGGAACCGGGGGCCTGCACCTCCCCCGGAAGTTCCCTCCTACTATCCTTCCCCAACCAATGGGAACTCTCCCATTACATGAGTGACATGAGTAACCTGAGTCCCGTAACAGGCTGAGGTAAACAGCAGGAGTCCAATTTTCATATGAATGTAGAGCTTAACATAATCATAATCTCAATGGTTAGCTGGTAGTCACCTAAACCAAAGGTACTGTGTATCAATACTTTTGCTGTGGCTCCTAGCACATGAGAATCTGTGAGATAGAGTTAAGTCCACAAAAGTGAAAGTCTGATTTTTTTTGTGTTTGTGTGTGTGGGGGGGCTGTATTGGTGCTTGAACCAGAAGAACTTTACCACTGAGCCACATCCCTACATATCCTCAGGACTTTTATTTTTTATTTTGTGGTAGAGTCTCACTAAGTTACTAAGGCTGGCCTCAAAATTGTGAATCTCCTGCCCATGTCTCCTGAGTTGTAGAGATTACAAGTGCAAGCTCCCAAATCCAGCAAGTGTGCAGGTCTCTTAAGATTATGACTTCAGTGAATTCTAAGTTGTTCATTACTCAAAGCCACCAATTACTTGTTAAAACTCTTCATTTATGTGTTTCTAAAGGTTGTGATGTTTGATTTCCCTGGACTGCCATAAAATAAACATAAGTAGTGTGATTTAAAGCAGCACAAATTTATTCTTTCACTCTTGTGGAGGCTAGAGGTCTGAAATCAAGATGATGGCAGACCATAACCCTCTTAATCTTTTAGGGGAGGATCCTTCCTTGCTTCTTCCAGGCCCTGGGAGTTCCAAGTATTCCTTGACTGTGTGCAGGATCACTGCCTTCTCTGACACCATCTCCACAGGAGCGGAGGGAGTGTCTGTGCGTTCATGCGGCATTTCTCTCTTATAATATGGTTAATCTGGATTAAGAACCCATCCTAAGGATCTCATCTTAAATTGATTACATTTGCAAAGACTCTCTTTCCAAGTAAGTTCAAATTCATAGGAATTGGGGAGTCTAGCTGGGACTCAGACCTAGGAAGCAAGGGTTCAGGACTCTGTCAGGTGGAAGAAGATGTGCGGTACAGTTGGGATATTAGACATGCTTTATTCAGAGGTGACAGTAGACCCTAACCAGCCCCATCCTCCCTGGAGCTGTGTCTATAAACCTTTCTTTAAGTGCAGGTCATGGCCAACAGGTTACATAAGCGAGTACATGTTCATAAGCAAATGTTTATGACCTTGAATACATAAGCTGGATCAGGGTGCTCATGACCTTGGCTACATACTAAAAATATAGCCAGCTGGAAGCCTCGGTGAGGAAACCTAGCTATAGCCATCTTGGGCCTGCCCAACATGGGGGTTAGGACTTAAATACATCTTTTTGAGGGATAAAATTCAAAATATAATAAGTGACTTCTGTCCAAGTAAGCAAACATTGACTTTGTCTCCCTAGACATAGTTGTGTCTTTAGATTTGGGGATGGCAGTTTACCCTGTTCCATCAATTTTTTTCTTCAGTATAAGAAAAATCACTGATTTTCTGTTTCTCAGGATTTTTTTTCCATTTTAAAATCAGCCATGAAAACTTCAGAGTACTATGTGTCAGAGCTAAAATCATGAAAGTGGTTTTGATTTTCATTCATGTCATACAATTTTCTATCTCTTCAACTTGATAAGTTTCATGATTTCTAGGTTAATACAAAACATTTAGTGTTAAAATGTTCTAATTTGAATTTTTTTTCAATTTTCTAAATTGCAGTCACAGATTTATGTCTGCGAATATTTTCATTTGACACCAAAATTCTAAATTTCTAAATTCTAAATCCATTGAAAAGGTCACAAAGGAGTTCACTACTCTCTCCTCCTCTATTGTTTGTTTGACCTAGAAGAATTCAAGGTATGCAGCAGTTTCTGGAATGATCCTTGCAGAACATAGAACTAAAAGTTTGCCATATTCAAAATGCTTCAGAATTTTGCCTAATTGTTTTTATTATTTTATTAATTTATAAAGCCATAATGAATTCTCTTTCCTGTAAATTTCTTCAATAACTGGGCTTTGATTTCTCATTTTAAAAATTAACTTCGCTCAGGGTATAAATAATTCTATCAGTTTGTTCATGGCAAACTTATTTAAATATCATTCCAGATAGCTTTGATTTTCTCATTTTATTTCTGTAATCTTTTTGTGAACATTTTTGGTTCATTTACTACAGTATTAATTTCCAGGGTTGCAGGGAAAAGTATTTGGTACATTCATATTGGCTTGGAAAGCAATAAATTGTACCATAATACATCATATTCAAAATGTACTACTGAACATTTTAGATATGTTTCTCCATAATTGCACATATCTACAGGGTAATTCAACTAATTTAAGTTTTGAAAAAGAGTGAAATATTTTTTATTCTTAGGATATTGAGCATGGTTGTGTATTAGTCACCACCATGGGAGTACCATTCATCCGGGTGTTTCTGGTCACTTGTCTCAAAGGAATTTACATCAAGTCCATTCTTCTTTTATGGCACTGGTGACCACATGACATACCAACAATGGGCTAGTTGCACTGGGTTGACAGGTATGTATCCAGCTCTGTGTTAAAGGAAAATGACATCACCTTGTACATAATAACACACTTAATATTTTTTTCCAGAAAAGTCAATGGTCTGGAGTAGTGACGTAATTTTGAAAAGGCACTATTTGTTTCAGATTTTATTTTCTCTTCAAAAATCACAAATCAATGGTATTAATTCAAGAGAACTTGACTTTGTAAACATCTCTTTCATTGTTCATAGATGTATTTTCCTCCTTTTTGCTTGATAAGGTGCTAGGCAAATGGAATATGTTTCAAGGTATACTATTTCAATTTGGGGCAGATATATAGTCTAATAAATTTGCTATTTTATTGCAAATTGTGCTACAGTCTCAAGAAAAAGTTCTCTAACACCTGAAATATTTTTATATGCTTCTTCAGCTCTTGCTTTCTTTTCCATTGACAATATTACCTTATCATATAATGAGCACTGCAGCTTTTGTTTTGTGGAACATTCTAAGTAGGATGAAAAAAAAATTAATTGTGTTCACTTGGTTTTCCAACTCAGACTGCTCCATTGTAAACTAAAGACAAATTCCTGTTATAGTGAAAATGAAAAGGTTCATCTTATTTGCTTTTTCTCAGGGGTAAACCACAGAAGTATGTATGAATTTTTCTCATTGAATGAATAGAACAAAACCCTCTTCCTACTTTTGGAAGCAACAATATTAGACAGATAGCGTAATTTAAACTACAATTTTATTTCATAGAATTGATTTTGAAACAAAAATACATCTTAAAGAGTGATGTTAATACTCTGTGGGTATTACTATGTGTGAATATGAATATGTTTTTCCAATTTAGATAATCTTTGAAGACCATTTATGGACTACTAGAGTATACCATTAAAATAATTCTGGTGGAGTAATAAAATACAAATTTCCTATTAGAAACTTATCATCTGACTGCAGAGTCAAGAGTTGAGAGAAAGGAGGAAGACAAAGGGACATACAGGGAGACTACTGAAATACTAATACAGTTGTCCAGGAAAAACTGTAAGAGCTGTATTTTAGTAGTGCAAGATTGGAACAGATCATAGTGGATCTCAGGTATATTGGAATATAAATTGTAAATGAGAAAGAAAAGAGGGGTCTTTAATAACTATAGTATATGACTTGGATGATGAATAGACTTTGTCTTCAATTGTGATGGAGGTTCAGAATTAGGAATAAGACTAGGAATACGACAATGAATTAATTGTATGCATAAATAGTGGGAAAAACTGTGGGATACCAGAGCACTTGATTCATATCTTAAAAACACCAAGGACCATTCAACATCAAATCGAAAGTATTAAGCAAGAGCTCTTTTAATGTGTTTGCTGATCTGTGAGAGAAGGGTTGTAAAATGTTCCTCCAATTTAGAAGAAGGAGGATTTATTTATGTTTGCTTCCACTGGAAACAATTGAGTTCTGCTCTTGAATGCTACAAATAGGATAGCGTAGTACATTGGGCATTATAAAATTCACAGATGACATTCGTTTTGACAATAAATTTCAGAAATACTGGTTGGAGACCAGTTTATACAATTTTCTTGGAAAACTGCCTTACTTCAAACTTCATTCCTAGACCGCAGATTAAATAATGAAAACATTTAGTATTTATATTATTATCACTTGATTTATCATCGTGTTTCGTGAACCACTGTTATTGATTTAAAATACTTAGCTATCTTAATTTCTAATGTATCATAAAAAACTCTGAATACCAATAAAAAGGTCTTAAAATGAGTTGATTTCTCTTTGAGTTTTTTTTAATATTTTACAACAAAATAAATAGGATATTTTGATAGTAAATTAATTCTGTGTCTAGTTGCAGTTATATGTTTAATGCCACCATAATCTCTTTAAAGAATAATTTTAAACAAGTAAGTTTTCAACCCATTTCTATATTATATATTATAAATGCATTATAAAAAAACTTTTAGAAAAACTAACATAGATTCTAAAGCATGTTTCAGGTTTTTTTTAAACTATTATAAACAACTTATTGTAAAAAAAATAGAAGGCTGAAATTCTGTAAATTTTTGCGTGCTGAATATAATTTATCAGTGGAAGTATTGATACATACGAATAATTCCTAATAAGTAAAAGGAAAATCTGCTGCAGATTTTCAGGATATTTTCTGTATAACTCATAAGGCAACTGAGCTGTTTATAAAAACTTATATCATACCTAAAAAATTATATCCCACCCCCCGAAACTGAAAAAAAATGGGAAAGAGTAGAGATGGTATGAAAACCAGTAATTAAGAGACAATAATGTAGTTACAGTTATACATCTTAAAACACTAAAACAGAAAAGATGAAAGAAGTTTGTATCCAAAAGGAAATAATTAGGTAAAATACAAGCTGAATCCAAAAATAAGATTGCAAGTTAATAGAAGGAGTTTTACCTGGAAGTTGTTTTGTTAGGTTACTTTTGGTCAATACATTACAGTAATTTGGCAACCAAAACTTTACTTTGCTAACAGTATGTTCTACCACTTAATGGAATGCTGGGCCCTTTAACCCTTCCCTTCTGAACCTGCTTCCTTTTCACAGGTAAATACTAAAGAATGCTTGTGGGACTTCTTGAAGCACCTACTATTATTTCTTTGTAATGACTTCATTGCACAGTGCCACACATTATTAGGAGTAAGTAACCTTAACAAAATTTGAGAAATGATTAAACTTTCTAAGAAAACCCCAAATTGTCCAAGTTTAATAGAATGCAACTTTCTCAACAGTCTATTGATATATATTTAGGTTTTTTTTTTTTTTTTGCAAAAGTTGCATTTTGTCTCTTCTTTTATACTTGACAACACTGTTTTATGTATGAATTCATAGACCTCTAGCATTTACATCCTTCACTGCATTTGCAAATATCCCAGAAATACAACTGAACATATGGGTAAATATACAAAATATCCCTAGGCACAATTCATATAGAATGTGCTGCACAGAATGTGGAGTGTGACTGGAGTCAGAATCCCATGACATAATGATGTTCTCTTTCCTCAGCAGAGCAGCTTGATATATGGGCTCATACAAGTGGCAACCAAAAGATACTTTTGAATGGATTACCCTTGATGTATTAAATTGAAGTTGTTTCTGATCATAGAAAGAATTTGAACTGGTGGAGTCATGTGAAGACAAATCAAATAGATACCTATTTAAAAGTAGGGCCTCCTCAAAAACAAACAAACAAACAACAGAAAAAAATCATTGGAAATCAAATAATCTTCATGAGAAAGTATTCCTTCAGCTTTATTCCTTAATGAAATTTGAAAAAAGAAATGGAATGAAATCTCATAATTAAATCATTGACTAGTCTACATGAGACTTCATATATTAAGAAAAAAATATGCTTTCCCCATCAGTAGAGCTTATGGGAATTTCTAGAATTCTGTGCCATCATTAGTATGGATGGTATAAAAAGGAAGGTCCTAATAGCTTTGGTAAATGTCATGCTTTTCATTAAGGGTAGGATTATTTACTTAAATATATATTAGGATTCATAGTTTTACACAATCTCAATTTTACACACTGTTAAGCTTTAGGGAACAACTAGAGGTCATCTGAGTATCTATTTCAGAGATTAGGAAAATAAAACCAAGAAAAATTGTCTATCCAATATGTTAAGAAATAGCCTAGAACTGGGAGGGAAAGTCCTCTGACTTGGATGGTCTATCTGCTTCATCACAGTACTGTAGTTTGGATGTAGAAAGCCCTCTAAAAGGTTGATGTGGTATGGTCTCCAGGATGGTGCTTTTAGGAGGTGCTGCAGGTCTTTAGAAAGAGGGGCCTTAAATGAAGTTTTTAGGTCCTTGAGGACATTTACACAAAAGGGATTGAAGGACCCTGGCCCCTTTCTCTTACTCTCATTTTCTGGCCATGAAAAGAGAACAGCTTTTCCTGCCATATACTCCCTGCCATTACTGCCCAACACACAAAACAGAGACCCAAAGCAAAGGGTCCACCTGATCATGAACTGGCACCTCTAAAACTGTGAACCAAAGTAAACCTTTTCAGTTTTTCATTGATTATTTTGGATATTTTGTTGTAAGGATTTTAATTTAGGGGTTTTGGATATTTTACAATAGGGATGATAACCTGACTGACATACACCAAGTTTCTGTGGCAAATCACAAGACTAAATGTTCATTACATAGGTGATTTTACTTTTTGATACTGTCATGCTAGTAATAGTCATAGATATCATTCAGATTCCTTATAAACTCTTTTCAAAATTATTTCCAGGTTGTTTTTTGATTCCACACACAAGAAGATGATCATTAATGACATTAAAATTTCTAATATTGAACACGTTTGTTATAATTCAGATATGAGGCATCCCTAGAAAGCTCAGATGTTACAACATGAGGAAATGTTCAGGGATGAAATGATCAGATTATGAGAGCCATGATCTGATTAGTGGATTCATCTCATGTATGAATAATTTCAATGGACTAATGGGTGGTAACTATAGATAGGTGGGGCATGGCTAGATGATCTAGGTCACATGGGACATAGCTATAGTAAAGGTGCCTTGAGGAGACCTCAGGAAACCAGCAAAACTACATCCACTGCAAGCTTAAGGGACTAAAAGTGAAAACTCATAAGAGACCGTGGGGTCACACAGGTCACCACAGGGTGCCCAGAAAGTTATTTCCCAAGGATTTATTTTACGTCAGCTATCCAGGCAATCAGAGGCTGCTGATGCCAATGTCCAAAAAGAGCTGGCCACTGCTCAAGCCAGAGGCAGACCTTGGTGTCATTCACTTGGTGCTGGTTCTACAGGAATGCAGGATGCTGGAGTGAAGGGTTCATGGAGGATTCCACTATAATTTTAAAGGAAGGCCTAGGAGGCCAGGCAAAGTGTAACAAGGTCAGCCTCTGAGAGGGTGATTCATTAAGTGGTGAGATTAAAATCTAAACTTCAGTGGAGAGCCCAAGAATTAGGAGGTGCCAGGAAAGTGGGACATCTGCTGAGAAAGATGCAGAAAGCAAGCAGAGATAGGCCATAGACGAAGGACTGTCCAAGCCCTTTGGAGGTCATCACTTGCTGTCATGTACCTCAGGCACCCATCATGGAACTAAAGGACTTTAGAGCTATGTTAATCAACTTTCCAACATTGTGTCTAAAATACCTGACAAGAAAAAGTTGGAGGAGAAAAAGGTTATTTGGGTTCTTGGCTTCAGAGGCTTCAATCCATGTTGGGTCTACTCTGGGCCTGAGATGAGACAGGACATCATGATAGAAGGCATGGTGAAGGAAAGGTGCTCAGCTCATGGCAGTCAGAAAGCAAGAAAGCTACCAGGGACACAATATAAATCCCAAAAGCATGCCTCCAGTGACCTCCTTCCTTCATCCACACTGACCTGCATACAGTTTCCATTCTCTACAGAAGTCCTTTCAAATTATTAATCTATCAAATGGATTAATCCACCCAGGAAGATACAGATCTCATAATCTAATCATTCCAGTGATGATTGCATTAACACATGACCTGTTTTGGCAACACCTCATATCCAATCCATGACAAATTTGGACAGCTGGGTTTTGATCTCATTTGGCCCCATCCCTTCTTTTTATGCCTCTATCCCTCCCTTCTGGAGTGGGACTGTTTACTCTGTGCCATTGTATATTAGATGTATATAACTTGCTTTTGGTTTTTATAAAGGTTTTCAATCAGAAGAGACTTTGGACTCCACTTTTGATCAGTGCTGGAACCGTTTATACTATGAGGACACTTGGAGATGAACTTCATGCATTTTGCATGGAAAGATGGACATGAGATTTGGGGGGACTAGGGGTGGAGAGTCAATAGTTTAGCTGTGATGTGTCCACTGAAAATTTCATGTATTAATAAATGCAGAGATATTCTGAGGTGAAATGATTGGATTATGTGAGCGGTGGCCTGATGATTGGATTAATCAATTTAAGAAATTAGCAATTTGAATGGATTAGTGGCTGGTAATTGCAAGTATGTGGGGCTTGGCAGGAGGTAATAGGTCACTGGCATCATGGCCTTAGAGTATATCTTGTTCATGCTCCTTGCTCTCATTCTGCTTTCAAACTGCCATGAGCTGATCAACTGTTATGCACCAAACCTTTCTGCTATGAAGTTCTGTCTCACTCAGGCCCAGAGTGATAGTATAATAGATAGGATAATAGATCACAGTAAAATGTTATCCCACAGTAAAATGTCTGTTGTCAACCCTTTCCCCCATCCTTGGCAGCCACTGATCAGTTGTTTGTTCCCTAAAGTTCCACCTTTTTCAGAATTACATAAAATGGAATTAAATATTACATAGCATTTTAAAATGAGAGATATTTCATGTGAGGCATATAGATATAGGAGGTCATATGATCAAAATGAAAAAAAATAAATGTAGAATAAGCTGAGTGGAAAGGATGTTATGTACATTTTATCAAATGACATGGTGTGTGTGTGTGTGTGTGTGAGAGAGAGAGAGAGAGAGAGAGAGAGAGAGAGAGAGAATTGTTATTTCATTTTTATGTCTCATTTTATCTTCACAATCCTATAAAGTATGTGTTCTTACTAGCAATCTTTTACAATGAAATGCACTCAAACACAGATGAATAACAAAGAAAGTCACACAGCTGGTCAGAATTCTTATCCATATGATCTGATGTCATAGTATGCCTTCCTAACAACTCTAAATATTAGGCATATGCTCTAGTTTCTGTTTGTTTTGGAGGATTTTCTATAATTAGCATAAATTACTTTTTTACATATAAAATGTTACAACTTATTTTAATGTCTTAATAGTAATTCTTCAATTATTGATGTAGTTTGCCCTTCATGATCTTATGATCTTCTCCTAAGAACAAAATTTTTTCGAGAACATAGGGTAGTATCAAGAGGTCATAATGGTATAATGTATCTCATTATTTTTGTTTAATTTCCTATACAGTAACAATATTCTTCCCTCTTTTCATACATTTTAACAAAATTCACATCAATATTGCTAATTCTTCTATACATGTCCTGTTCCATTGTGGTCTTTACAAAACAAATCAGAAAGTTCAATTATATCTATTATCACAAAAGAATTAAGCATCTTTCAGAGATGAAAGATCTATATAATTAAAATTACATAATCCTAAAGAAAGAAATAAAAGAAGACCTTAGAAGATGCTCTTGGATAGGCAGAATTAATATTATCAAAATGAATGTTATCAAAATGACCATACTTCCAAAAGCACTACACAGATTTCATGCAATTCCAATCAAAATTCCAATGACATTCCTCATAGAAATAGCAAAATCAAACATGAAATTCATCTGGGAAAATAAGAGACCCAGAATAGATAAAGCAATCCTTAGCAGGAAGAATGAAGCAGTTGGCATCACTAAACTATACTATGCTACAGAGCAATAGTAACAAAACAGCATGGCATTGTCACCAAAACAGACTGGTACAGAATAGAGGACACAGATACTAACCCACAAAATTACAATAATCTTATATTAAACATAGGCACCAAAAACATGACTGGAGAAAAAAGCCTCTTCAACAAAAGGTGCTGGGAAAACTGGAAATCCATTTGCAACAAAATGAAACTAAAACCCTATCTCTCATCATGCATAAAACTCAACTCAAAATGAATCAAAGACCTAGGAATAAAACCAGAGACCTTGTGTTTAATGGAAGAAAAAGTAGGTCCTAATCTCCATCATGTGGGATTAGGTCCCAACTTCCTAAATAAGGCTCCTTTGGTGCAAGAATTAAAATTAAGAATCAATAAATAGGATGAACTTAAACTAAAAAGTTTCTTCTCAGCAAAAGAAACAATCTATGAGGTGAATAGAGAGCCTAAATCTTGGGAACAAATCTTTATCCCTCACACATCAGATAGAGCACTAATCTCTAGAGTATATAAAGAACTCAAAAAAGCTACACACGCGCCCCCCCCCCAAAAAAAAAAACACACACAAAATAACTCAATCAATAAATGGGCCAAGGACATGAACTGACACATATCAAAAGAGGATAGACAATCAATAAATATAAGAAAAAATGTTCATCATTGCTAGCAATTAGAGAAATACAATGGGGCTGCAAACTTGTCCATCCATTATGGAAAGCAGTATGAAGATTTCTTGGAAAATCAGGAATAGAACCACTATTTGACCCAGCTATCCCTCTCCTTTATATACTCTAGGACTTAAAAACAGCATACTACAGGGACACAAAGGACTTAAAAACAGCATACTACAGGGACATAGAGCACAATTCACAATAGCTAAACAGTGGAACCAAACTAGATGCCCTTCAATAAATGAATGGACAAAAAAATGTGGCATATATACACAATGGAATATTACTCAGCAACAAAAGAGAATAAAATCATGGCATTTGCAGGTAAATGAATCAAGTTACAGAAATTAATGCTAAGTGAAGTTAGCCAATCCCCCACCAAAAAAAATGCTGAATATTTTCTTTGATATAAGGAGGCTGATTCATGATGGGATAGGGAGGGGGACATGGGAGGAACAGAAGAATCTATTTAGGATGGGGTGGGAGGGAAAGGAGGGGGTATGAGGTTAGAAATGATGGTGGAATGTGATGGACATTATTATCCAAAGTACATATATAAAGACATGAATCCGTGTGAATATACTTTGTATACAAGCAGAGATATGAAAAATTGAGTTCTATATGTGGAATAAGAATTATACTGCATTCCACTGTCCTATATAAATTAAAAAATTATTAAAAAATAAAAATAAATAAAATTTGAATAACAATTGATGAGACCACCAATAGGCAGTTTGTATTAGAAGATAATAAGGCATAAAATAAATTGTAAAATCATAGCCAAAAAAAATTAGGAATCTTTCAAAGTGCTTATTGGAAGTCATCTCTGAATTAATATGGGAATTTTAATTTTTCATATCAAACAAGGTCGTCATGTGACTTACCCTGGAAAGAAGCTTATTTACTTGAGGTAAATGAAGCATTATTAAAGTCTACCTCCAAGTATGTCAATAGAGTTCCAGGGAGGGCTAGATTTAAACTAATCAAGTCTCTCCTCCCTGTGACATCTTTCATCCCTATCAAACTCGGCAAGACTTTATTGCTTTGTGATTTCTAGTGAAAAGATAGCCTTCAATATATTTATATGGAAATCAGAAAAATTTTAATATTTGTCCAACTGCATGATATGGTTTTTCTTTGGAATGTACTTTTTATAGTATTGTAACCTATCATTTTTAATAGATTAATTGAAGTATAATTGATATACAAAAACTTTGTATGTTTGTTTTATAAGATTTGATGAGTACAAATCCATATATATATACATTGCTACTATCGACACAATCAAAATGATAAATGCATCTATCACCTCCCAAATCTTTCTTGTTCTCAATCCCATCCTGTCTTGGTATGAAAGCTTAATTTTAGTTCTATGACTCTTAACAATTTTTCACAGCAAAATACTGTGTTAACTTTAGGAACTACATGGTATAGCAGATCTATAGACTTATCACTTTGCATAACTGAAATGTTACATCTATAAAACAACAGCCCTGCCATTCCCCCTCACAATAGGCAAGTCGGATGGACAAAAAAAAAAAAAATGGGGCATATATACACAATGGAATCTTACTCAGCAATGAAAGAGAATAAAATCATGGCATTTTCAGTTCTCTATTATCTGTATGTATGAGCTTGACTAAATTAGATTCCCGTACAGGTAGAATCAGACAGTATTTGTCTTTCTGAGATTGAGTTATTTCACTGAACATAATGTCTTTTGGGTTCATACATGTTGTTGCAAATTCCTTCTTTTTTGAGGTTGAATGATATTCTAGAGTATGCATACAATATGCTTTCTTTATCCATTTATCTGTAAAGGGGCATTTGTGCTGTTTCCTTATTTTAGTTTTTGTGAATAATGAAGCAATAAAATTGGGAGTAGATATACAAAAGATTTCAAATCTTTTGGATATGTTACTGTAGGTGGGATTACTAGATTATATGGTAGTTTAATTTTTAATTTTTGAAAATCTTCCATGCTGTTTATTTTATGTTTATTCTTTGATCACCACTTTATTTAGAGATGATCAGATTGATGTTTTATCATTATCGTAACAAATCACCCCAAATGTAGTGGCTTTAAACACCCCCGTTTATTATTTCAGTTCTGAAGGTCAGAAAGTCCAGGCTGGGCATAAGTTGGTCCTCTGTCAAGGGTCTTGCAGACCCAAACTGCCCAGGGCCAGCAGGTATGTGCTTTTGACTAGAGGCTCTAATAAAGAGCCAGCTTCCAGCTCATCCTGGTTGGTAGAATTCAGCTCTTAGGGTTGCAGGCCTAAGGTCCCTGTTTTGTTTCCTTGCTGTCAGTTAAGGATCTGTTCATCTTTGCTCCAAGTATTGCCTGCAGTCCTTCTTATCCTTTCCATGTGGCCCTCTCCTGCTGTGGAGGGTGGAATCCATCTCATACCTCCAAGCTCTCTTCTGCCATATCTTTCTGCCTTCTGTCTTCAGCTGGAGGAAGGCCTCTGCTTTTAAGGGGCTCACAGGGTAATACTTCTGTTTTTTTAAGATTTAGAATCTTATTACACATGCAAAATCCTTTCAATCATGTAACTAACATATGAACAAGTTCCAGGGATTAAGAACCCATTCTTTCTACCATAGCAACTAAACAATATGAAAACAAACAGACATATACTATGGAATAAACAAAAAGTTCATTTTAAAAAAGAGAAAGAGACTTAAAACCATTTCAGGCTCGGAAATAGGATGCTCTGGGCAATTCCCCCAGGCCTCTCCAGGATGTACTTGTCTCCATTTGGATCTCTAAATGATGCCTTCATTAGAATTTGCCCCAAATCAAGCTCCTGAGAGTTCTCTCCAAACTACCATTCCTGTAGTCTTCTTCATCTCATTTCATAATAGCAGCTAAACCACCACTTTTATAGAGTATGCAACAATTTAAACTTCATAAATAATTTGAAAGTGATTTTATCTGAGGATGGCAGTTAAATACAGCAAAAAATATTTTAATAGTGTGCAAAACAAAAGTAGATAGGACAAAAGCAATGTATAAGGTTATTTAAAAACTGATTTGGACTTGTATTGATTTAGAGATTGAGGTCAATTAAAATGAAACAAATAGATGGGACAAGAAAGAGCTATATGTCAACACTTATTTCTCTTTAGATTTGTTTAATAGGTGGTTAAATGTTTGTGAAATGGCTAATGCCAAATCTGTGTCAGAGCAAATTTGTTTAAATTAAAAATATTGATTAAATCTATCACCTGTAGCATTTATGGAAGTGAACTTTTACTGTGAGGAGAATTGGTTTTGGGCTACTTTCTGTGAAAATCTGGCAGTCAGGACTATTAGAAGAGTATGCTGTATTAGGGCAATGGAAGATACATAGTGAAAATTAAAGTTACACTCTTAAAATATTGTGAACTAAGGTGTTATAACTTCAAAAGCAACATCAATGAGTAACTAAAATGAATTTTGTTTGGCTTTTGAACTTCAAATTTTGGTGGCTGATTTTAATTCCATACCTTAGTAATAATTCATACCTCTATCTGATTTATTTAACTCTTTGCCTCACTTCATAAAAAAATGAGTTCTTTTTTATTATATCTATGCAAAATAAACAAAAAACTGATCATCATACAAATACACGATGAGGCCCTATGATAATAAATATAAGGGCATTCAATCATTTTCACAGTATTTAGTAAGTTATTTTTTTACTAAGCCTCAGTAAGTACATGACTTAAAAAGGAATCTCTTGGGTAGTTTCTTAGGGAGTGTAAAGCAAACCTTCAAAGGAGTTTACCCATCAAAGAGAAAAGGTGTAAATGATTTTATTTTTTCCTCATAATAAAATACTTCACTTTTGTCACTCTAACAACCATGCTCTGCTCTTTGAAAGTATGGAACTTAGCTCAGATACCACTGTGTTACAAATAAAAAAATACAGTAAATCAGAATTTCCTAGATGAATGTGCTTCATAATAAGATTTCTCATTTCTATAATTGGAAGAAGATGGACTTTAATAGTTACCCGATGGTTTCCTCTATCTGTAAATCAGATGGAACAATTGATAGCATACCTATATGTCTCCAAGTTTCACACATGCTTATCTTATCACATGTTATAGCCTCAATAAAGCTACATTATTCTAGATTAATCAGGTGCATATTGTACCCTCATTCTATGCAAAATCTAGCAAGGAAACTAAATTTAGAAAGTCTCAATTATTTCCACAGATGGTTTAAAACTTAGTAGCAAGGATGAGAGAAACAGCAAACTATTATTCAAGATGGAATAAAATATCACAAGAGAAAAATAGACAATATGTCATGGATATTCAAGCAAGGAAGAAAACAGAAATTTATAAGATGGAAAACAAAAATCAAATGTTGAAATAAAAATTTAAGGTAAAATGTGAACTGTAATTATGTTAAAGTTAAAATAATCATATAAAATATAGCTAAGATGAAGAAAGATGAAGCTTACATTTATTGAGACTCAGTAATAAAGAAATAATTAGATGGTTAAGTAATTCAATAAACATATGTTAAGCTGCTGCGTTTAAAAAGATTATAAATAAGATTAAAACAGCCACTGGCTTCTAATTACTCACAGTCTAGAGGAACAAAGAGATAAGTAAACAACCACTTGCTCATAAATTTGACAATTTTAAGAAACACTGTAAATATAAGTCAATCTAATTCAGACTTTGTGTATCAGGGAAGGATTTGGGTGAAAACAGTAGATCTTATCTTGGACACTAAAAATGAATAAAAATTATTGAGTTGAGGTATGTCCCAGTACAGAGTTAACATACTTTTATGCAAGCACCTCTGCTTATCTATAAAACAGTGTTGTGAATATTTTTATACCTATTTTCTGATTTCTTCACCTGACATTTAGCAATACTGTCCATCTCTTCACTACATGACTGGTATGTAGTAGTATCACCTTTAGGATATAGTATCATGTTTATTGTCTCTTGTCACCATTGCTTGCTTTATGACTTAAAAATGTAATCCAGATATCTGTATAGGAAGGATAATGATAATAATGTGGCTTTAAATTATTCGTCCCTTTAAATCCTCTAAGAAAAACAAGGCAACTAGCACAGCAAGTTGTATAAAAATTAATAAAGCTACATGATAAAGAATTTCCATGAATCACAAAATGAATGGATGATTTAAAACCACATAAAACTCTAGATCCCGCCAAGAAGCAACCCAGGTTTACCAGCAGTGAATAGCAGGGGTAGAGAAAGAGGCTTGTCCACAATGCCAAGAGCACAGGAATATAGAAGTGGCCAGTGGACACTCACTTGCAAATGGAGAGGACCTGTTATCAGCATAGGCTACTCTGGTAATGACCAGTGAAAGAGGAAGACATTTCTACAAGTTTCAGTTATCAAAAACAGCTTTATTTAAATATGAATTACATCCCATAAAATTTAGCTGTCTTCAGTGTGCAATTTAATTTTTAGTAAAACTGCAAGGCTATACAACCATTACAGCCAATTCAATTTTAATATATTTTCATTATTCTAAAAATATCCCTTGAATCTTTCCTAGTCACTCACATTCTTAAACCTAGTTCCAGGCAACCACTTATCTCCTTTCTGGACGTTTCCTATGAATTAAACTGTTGGCTACATGAGATGTTTTTGTGCCTAGATAATTTTTCATAGTGTAATGTGGCTCAGGGTCATTGGTGTGGCAAAAGTCAATGTTATCCTTCTTCTTATTTGGGAATAGTATTTCACTGTTTGGAAAGCCTGAACTTTGTTATTCATTCACAGATTGATAGATATCTTTTTTGTTTTTTAATTCAGGTGTGTTGTAAGAATGAATTGAGCTGTTGTCACCATCATATATAAATTTGTATGGGCTTTTCAGTTCTTTTGGGTAGATTTTTAGGAGTGATATTTCTGGACCATGTGGTAAATTTACAGTTAAGTTTGAAAGAAAAGTTCTGAACTGTTTTATAAAGGCACTACTTCATTTTCTTTTCCTTCTTGCAATGTAGGAAGACTCAATTTTTCCACACCTCACCCGTAGATACTGGTGTCTTTTTTGTTAGATCCATTCTATTGCATATGATGTAGTGTAGCATTGTTTTAGTTTGCATTTTCCTAATTATGAAACTGAGCATCTTTTCCTATGCTAATTGGATAATTTAAATATCTTTACTGAAATGTCTATTCAAAACTTACACTCATATTTAAAATAGGCCATTCATCTTCAGAAATTGAGTTATAAAATTATGAGTTTTGAACACAGTCCTTTATCAGATACAGGATATAAAAGCATTTTCTCCCAGGTTTCATTATGTCTTTTCATTTTTTAAATAAAAGTGTTCTTTGAAGTGCAAATATTTTTTTAGTCTTTTTAATTTCATAAATGTATTAAATACTGGCTGCCTATTTAAAAATTCTGAATGTTTATTTTTGCCTTTACAATGTCTATTTTTTTTAAATAATATACAGACAAGTTATATCTGTATGTACTTCTGGCTATAAAATTATGTTAGATTTTAACATAAAAACTAACAATGAAAAACTACTAGAAGAAAACACTGGGCAAAATTTATATAACAAACTAATTTGTTTGGTAAAAATATTTTAGATTTAACCCTGAAAACGCATGCAACATAATAAAAACAGACAAATTAAATTACACCAAAATACAAAGCTTTGGGGCAACAAGAGAAATAACCAAATGAAGAGACAACTTATGGAATGGGAGAAAATATTTTCAGTCATATTTTTTGATGAGATCACCATTTTCTTTTCTTTTTAATTTTCCCCACAAAGCCATTAAGAGATTAATATCCAAAATATATAAGAAACTTAAACAACTATATTGGAAAGAAAACAATCTAATTAAAAATAGGTCATAGACTTGAATAGACCTATTTTCCAAATAAGATATACAAATGATGAACAGATACATTTAAAAAATGTTGAACATGACTAATCAATAGGGAGAAGCAAATTAAGAACACTATGAAATAATAACCCATACCTGTTTGAATGGCACTAGAGGGAGAAATATGCAAAGGCTAAAACATTCAAAGACCTTTCAGGCAATGCAGTACATTCATAAAAAAGACAACAGTAGGTAATAACTATTGAAAGGCCTGTGAGCCAAACACTCTTTTAAGCATTTTGTATGCAGTTTTTTAAATATTCCTGTGAGGCAGGTATTATTATTTGACCCTAATATGCACAATGAGTTTAAAGGACATAGAACACATAAACTACCCAATTATGTATAGGTGATAAGCATTCAGAAATAATTTTTTTGGAAGTACAAGTAGGTATTAGTTTGGAATAGTTTATTATTGGAAATGTACATTAAAATCAAATTGTGAATACTGAGCATTTAAAAAGCAGAAACAGGGAGGGTAGAAGCCTAAATACTTGCAGTAGATATGCTAGTTTCATCACACTCTGCATTGTCCCATGAAATCAAGTACTCAAAAGATAATACTGGGCTGATAAGAGAAAACAGCTAAAAGAACCTTGGATAAAATGGGGGTATACCATCTCACCAGTCTTTGTTACATATAATATTTATATCCTTCAGGGGGAAAAGTACTTGGAAAGAAGGTGCAAAAAGGAAATTCTGAAAAAAATACAAATAGGTTGAGAAAAAGGTCAAGAGAAGTGTCTAAATATACCAATGAAACACATAGCAAGCTGTCAAATGAGCTAAAAAATAAAAACAACAATTCGTATGTCAAGAAATCTGAATGACTTTGGTTGCTTAAAAGGTCAAGAGAGTTAAATGCTACAACAAGAAAACATCATTCCTTTATAGAAAACTCTAAAAGCAAAATATATCTAGAACAAAGATTTAAGAATCTCCTACCAATGGAGATTCTTAAATGTTGTTATTCAGAAATTTAAAAACACTTCATAAGCTGTAGACAAACTCTGTAATGTATCTGTCATAAGGAAATTGAAAGGGAAACCTAACAAATACCCAGGCTAAGTGAAGACTTGGTAGGGCAGAGGGTACTGAAGAGGCTTTAAGTTTGGACCTGGAAAGGCAACTGCTGCAACCACGGCCCAGTTGTGCCCTGGTGGTGGGGTAGGTTGCAGACAGGCCAAAGAAAGTACCTAGAAACAGCACAGGAGACTTCCTGTTAATTGAGGACCACTCACAAGAGATCAGAGATTGCTCAAAGAGTTCAGTAGCAACAGGCTGACAGATACTTCAGTGAAGTGTCCCATCTCCCTCAAGGTGTGGTCTGCTGGAGTAGTGACACAAATTCTTTCCACAGTGCCTCTGCTCTACACCCATCCCTACTCAGAGAGAGGTAAACTTGCCCTAGTGACCAGTATGCACAAGAGAAAGCCCATGTCCTTCAAAATAGTATTTGTTTGGACTTTCTGGCCCAGATTTACTCTCATTGTTTCCTTAACTTGGCCAAGTTTGTGGAAGCAGAGAAGGGTCATTCAAGGACATGGTATTTTTCTGTCTGTCCCCCGTTAGATATGATATGCCAATTAAGAAAGGTGGCGTATTTAGCTTCAATGTTAGATTTGGTTTTAACATGACAGGCATTCATTCCTTAGAGGTTAAGCAATAACTTCTAAGCAAGTTGAATTTGTCTCTTTTAAGATTTGTTTAGGGAGATAGATTTAACTTTAAGAAGTCAGTCTCAACATGTCATATTTTGATCATTGCTTATTCACCTAATAGTGGTGGTTATTTTAGAAATCCTTGAGTAGATCTTAACTGCAGGAATAGGATTAAGATAAATTAGTACAAGAAAATAACAAACAAATGAATAAGAAACTTCCATGCAACAGAGTCATTAAAACTGATTTTTAAATATATTTGCTGACCTGAAAATATGGTAACAATATATTCACAAATCAAGTGAAACTTCCAATATAAAACAGTATTCACTACACATATTTACAGAGTACTGAGTACTTTGTAAGCAAACAAACTAAATATCTTCCCAGTGCTGTTTTCAAAATAACTACACATTTTTTAATGAAAATTTCTAAAAGCACTACAAAGTAATTCTACAGAATTTTTCAAACTTTTATCTCTGGTAAAGTTTCAGATAATTTAAGGTTTCTATTTCACTTTTCCTTTGAGAGTCTAATGTTTTTAAAATTAACATACCTTTAGGGTAATTAAAATAAACATTGATAGGGTCTATAAAATAAATGAAGTAATGGGGCAAGTTATTACAAAAGTGATAAATATTGTTACTTAAAAATGCGTTATTCATGTATGAAGATGTGAATTTGGTGTCAACATACCATATATACAAACAGAGATTTGATAAATTGTGGTATAAAGGTGTATTAAAAATTTTAATATAAAAAATTATGAATGTAATGCACTCCACTATTGTCATATATGTAAGAAATAATAAAAAATAAATAAAATTTTAAAATGATTTGTAATACAAAAAAATGGTGATTTTCATACTGTTTCTACTACACATGAGGTGTTCAAAAGAGATAATAACCATTTACAGCCCATGGCCCAGAATGACATTGTAGTTTGCCACATTTTTAGTTCCCCATGCCCAAGAATAGATATTCCAATCCCTTATTCAGAGAGTTCTTTTAAGTCAATGAGGGAGGGAAAATCAATTCTTTCAAAGTACCACTTCTTCCTAGCATACCCAGGATTACAGACATCTAGCAGGACTCGGGTTGCAATAACAGCAGGAGAAGTGGAGGTATAAAGCAAAATAATGTCTTCCTGCAGTGCCAACCCTTGCTTAGACATCAACAACATCATCTTTTAAAGATAACAAAATGTGAAAGAATTCTCAATTTTTAGAGACAACTTGTTTAACTTAATTATTTATTTTTTAAAGACTTCCTAAACTTTACAATCTATGGTAGAGCTAAGAGACAACACCATTTTTTTAGAGTTTTTCAAAAACACCAACTTATCCTCCTCCTCTTTGATTTAGCAGTTATTTACATGTTTCTATGCATGTAAAATTGCATGTGCGCGCATGCACACACATGTATATATGCAGTTTTTAAAACTATCTTCAAACAATTTGATAACTTAGAAACATCATGTCATTTTTGCCCTAACTACTTCATGTGCATCTCCTAGTAGAGATATTCTATATAACCACATCTTTATATAACCTTCATATAACCTAACATGACATTATAAGATACCATTTGCTATACATATTACATTTAAACTTTATTTTTAAAATTTAAAACCAGTGTCTCCTAGAGCTTTGTTTTCAGTTTATGGTCCAATCACATCTCATTTCATTACATTTGGCTATTGCTTCTGCTCAGACTCTTTAATCTAGTTCAAATCTACACCTTCTTTTTAAAAATAAGGTTTTTATTTTAAAGCAGTTTTAGACCAAAAAAAAAATGGATAGATAGTACACAGTTCCCAAATACCCTACACATATTTTCCCTATTTTTAACATCTTACATAATCATAGTATTTTTGTTACAAATCATGATACATTATTATTAAATAATGTTCTCATTTTCTTCAGATTTCTTTTTTTTGGTATCAGGTATTGAACCCAGGGAAATTTAACCACTGAACCACATACCTAACCTTTTTTTGTTTTTTATTTGGAGACAGGGTCTCACTAAGTTGCTTATGGCCTCACTGAATTGCTGAGCCTGACTTTGAACTTGCTAGATTCCTTCCTCAGCCTCCTAAGTGCTGGGATTAAAGGCTAGTGCAACAATGCCCCACTTCCTTAGTTCTTTTTTTAAAAACCTACTGTTTTTTTTTTCTTTTCCAGAATTCCATCAAGGATATTATTGACTGGCTGTGGGAGTTTCTTAGATTTCCTTTATTTGATGACTTTGACAGTTTTGAAAATTACTGGTCAGGTATTTTTGGACTTTTCCTTGGGAAATTGCTTTATGTTTTTCTTATAATGTAACTGTGATCATGAACTTTTGGAGGAAGACCACAAAGGCAAAAATGTTATCTTCATCACACCATATCATGGATTTCATGTAATTTTGTTAGAGCTGCAATAACAAAATACTATAGAGTGGTGACTTGAAATTTATTTTGAGAGCTCTGGTGGCTAGAAGTCCAAGATAAAGGTATCAACATGTGGATTTCCTTCTCTGAGATCTCTTTTTGTGTTACACAGGTGACCATCTTCTTTCCTTGTCTATACCTGGTGGTTCCTCTTTGTATGCACATTTTGATGTTCTTTCATGTGTCCACATTTTGTCTAGCACCAGATAGAGCACATCAGGGTCCACTCTTAAATTGAATAACCTGTTTAATGACCCTATCTCATATTAAAAATCAAGATCTGAGCTGCTGGGGTTTAGGGTTTCAAAATATGAATTTGAGGGAGATAATTCAGCCCATAACAAGGTTAACATGTTAACATGATTGCCATTTTTTATATATACTTTGATTGTCTAGAAGAAGGAGGACTCATCACTATTCCCGTAGAAAATTACATTTTTACCCCTTTTCCTATTTGACTCTATAGAAAGAAGATGGTATGTGAAAAATTATACTACATAAGAAGGAGTTAGGCTCCCCCTTCTTTAGAATAGAATACTTTTACATAAATTCTTTGGAATTCTGCATGGGAGATTTGTTTGTTCTATTTTATGTATTTTGTTCAATCACTTATCATATGGGTATATGGATATTTATTTTATATTCTAGGCCTTTTATGTAACTGCTTTTTTATGTCAAACTTAGTTGGCTTGTAGAATGTCACTTATTCTTGTCTTTTTTGTAGTTCTTCTCACAGATTAAGTTTAAAGTCTTTGACAGGAATACCACAAAAATGCTGTTGTGTTTCTTATTGCATTTCATTAGGAGGCACATGGTGTTACATCAATCTGCTACTGATGATGCTAAATCTGGGGAAATGATTAAGGTGCTGAATCTCCTTTGGAAATCACTACTTTTCCTTTGTAGTTAGTAAGTAATCTGTGGGATGTTTTTTGAAGAACAGTTTCCCTAATAATCTTCCAAGGGTTTTAAGATTCATTTTAGTTTTCAGAATGGAATGTTTGAGAATGATGTTTCTTTTTCTAGTGCTATTGCTCATTTGCATTAGTTGGCATTCTTCTGTAAAGCATTTCGCTCTTTTTCCTTCTCATTTTCAATGTTATTTTATCACTATCACTTATTATATTTTTTTCAATGCTCAATAATCCAGAGTTTTCATTATTCCATTTTTGATGCTAAAATGCATTCCAAATTGAGGGCATGGAAGCCCCTTTACCCTGACTCCTAATCTTCTGGTAGGACAGCATTTTAAACTCTTCTTTCTGACACAGTTACTATTTTAGGACTTTCTTTTGAGTAGATTCTCCTATAGTAGCAAGAGTTTTAGAAAGCACAATGATTCCACTTCTCCACATCCCAGTATGCATGCAGGCTTGCCAGAGCTTTCCCCTTTTACTTTGACAATGGATGACAATTTTCAAAATAGAGCTAGACATTATATCAACATTATTCTTTTTCTCCCACCTCTTGTGCTCTTCTTACCTGAAATTGAATAGTGTCTAAATTTATGGTGACCCCATTTTCTGTGGAGATGTACATCTCAAAATTTCTTTTTTTTTCAATTCTCTATCATATATGGAAGATTTGCATAATAAACTTACTAAGAGATAAAGAATTTTGCTACCTATTTATATACTTTTTTGGATAAAGAAGTTAATGAAAAAGCTGAGGTTCCTTTTCAGCTATAGGTAGGTGTGGGACCATAAATCATCAGGAATTTTGTAACAATTGTTTTCTAAAATGGAATCTTGAAGGAGGTATAAATTTCATTTTCTATGGAGATATTCAAGCAGATTTGGAACCTCTAGCTGCGGGATGTCACAGAAGAAACTGAAACAACAGAAGAGAGTAATAGATGTGTTATAAGTCCTCTTCCTGCCTCATATCTCTGTAATGTATGTTTATTTTTTACCAATGATAGTGATTAATTTTATTTGAATCAAGCATCATTGTCACCTCATCTTCTTGTAACACAAATACTTTAACTTAGGGTCAGTGTCTATGGTCAGAGGAAAAATTTTTCCTTGCTATTGACCAGTAAAACACATAAACCAAGTCCTTATATATGCATATGTATATATATATATATATATATATATATATATATATATATATAATCCTTAAGTATATATACTTATACATATATATGCGCACACACACACACACACACACACACACACACACATATATATATATATATATATATATATATATATACACATTTTGAATATTTTGACAAATATCTACATCAAACATTGTTATCTGCCTTCAGTTTGTGGAATTCTTTGTACGTGCAGCAGTAGTACTTGTGGAATAGGAGACCAGTAGTTCCTCTGTTCTTCCTGTAGAAGAGGAAGAGTAGAAAGATGAAAGGAAGGTTGAGCTGACCTATAAGGAGTCATCTTTGATTTGTGAGGGTGAGAATGAAATATTGTCCTGAAGTATGGAGCCTAAGAGTGATACAAATAGGAATGGAATGTGAAAGATGTTTGACTGATATGAGGCAATACATAATTTTTGTGATATAAAATTGATGTAAAAGGGGTCAGCTATCAGAAAGCATTGAAGTTTCTAGGTAAACGAATTGGAAAGAACTTCAAGGAGCTAGTCAAGGGTTTGAAAAGAATTTGCTTTGAACTATGTGCACTTTGCAAAATGATGCAATTCAATTTCAAATCCTCTGACATTTATCCATATGGTTTTAGGGGCAGCTAGTAAATGGGATCAATATTAATGGCAAATTGAATTTAAAAAAAAAACACCAAAGAAGCCTTCATTTTACTAAATAAAACAGATTCTTTTTTATGAAATAAAAGCACTCTAAAAAAGAATCACATTTGGTTTAATAATATCAAAGTTTGTGGCTATTCATAGTAGTCTGTTCATTTTGTGCCACTATGTTCTTATTCTCTCAGGTCATTTTCAATTCATTTTGTTGAAATGAGATTTATAAAACATGGTGATGCTTTTTAGTTCTCTTCCACCTGTTCATGATTGGAATATGCATTTGTAGATAAAACTTTCTGGTGCAACTTCTTTACATATCTAGCACCAGCTCTTTGGAAATAAAGGATGCATTATTAACCTTTGCAGTAGTCTCTGTGGCCATGATTGAATTAACTATCTTTGTTGATGCTATGAACTTTACTAATTCAATATATTCAATGGTTAGAAAAATATTCTTGACTTTCCTTGATGAAAGATGAATTAGTAGCCCCAGGATATCATGACCTTCACTTTGAAAGTAAAAAATAACATCCTGGCTTGGAGAAAATGTAGTGTTCTGGTTTTTCCTCCTCTAGTCTACATTAAACAGAAATTATTATATGAGAACAGGTAATATAGTTCATCTGAGTTAACAATCATACAATTAAACATAAGTATCAATATCAGTATTTTTCATATGATTTAAAAGATCTATTGGAATCCTCCCACAAGAGAGGATGTTTTTTTAAACTAGATTATACAGATTAATGGCTGCATGCCAGCCACCCATATAAATGAGGAATTATATTTTAATTAGACCTATATGCAGTACTACTAAAAATTTCAAGGCTGAGTATTAGTTTTTAACAGCATAACTGGATTGTGAATTAATAAAAATTGTGATGGGAGAAACCAGGCGTCCTATGCAGAATTTTAATATCTGATGTAATTGTCATTCTCTTTCTAATATACAGATAAATTAGATATCAGAAAACTTCTTATACTACTCAAATTTCATGAGTTGACACAAGGTAATATGTCTTTGTGGTTCACTCATCTAGAACTACTGTTCAGATTAAATTGGTAACTCATAATAGGTAGTTTGTGCATTCTGTTTTCTTTTAAATATGTATGGCATGCCAGATATAAGGAACAGAGAAGATTATTAGCCTTATTTATTTGTTTTTATTAGTGTATATTAATTTTATAAAATAATGGATTTTATTGTGGCATACTTGTATATGAATATACCAGACTATAGCCATATCCACCTCCCAAATATTGAAGACTGTTTTTCTTCTGAGACCTCTCAAAAGGGATCCAAAGAAAGAGAAAGATTTATTCTTCATTCCCTTTCACAATCCTATTTCAAAGAAAATAGTCACTGAGATATGATAGAGGCAGATTCTTAAGTGTCTTCTCCATCACTGTCTTTCAAGGAAAATGATGTGCATGATACCCGGAACACATAATTCAACAAGTAATTGTTGGGTGGTAACTTGATGCATTTTTCAAGTTATAAGATAGATAGATATTCCTTTAAGCAATAATTAATATCATTGAGAGACATTGACAGTCTCAGAAAGAAGTCTCCCAAGAAAGAGGTCAGAATAAATCCTGTTTCTCTTTTTAAATAATAGTACCTCCTTTAAGGGTTTGATGTGATAATTAAACAATATAATGTAAACAATACATGTATAATGTGCAAAATTGAACGTAGTGTGTGATTCTTTTATATGATCAGCAAATGTGAAGACAAACACACACACACACACACACACACTCAAACAATTTTATTCTTTTATCAATTTTGCATTATGAGGGTCTGTATCCTAAAATGTTGTGTAAAACCTAAATTATAGTTGGTAATATTTATATGTTGATATAACAATCAATAATATTTATGTATGTTAATATTAACATAATCTGATAGGATATATGACTCTGTATAGTCTTTGGCAAGTTAATATCTCTGTGACTTAGGTTTTACATTTCAAACTTCTTATTGGATACTAATATTGATAAATGTAATATACTATATGATCAGTAAATATAAATATAAGAGCAGTGGAAAAATTGAGGCAGGGAAGACCTGAATACAGACTACAGGGTTAACCGATCAGACTGTTGCTGGCTGAACTAAGAGCCTTGAGACTTTTCTCATATTTGTTTAGCATAGGTTTTACCAAGAACCTTGGTATTTTTCCATTACTTGATTTGCTAGATACTGATCAATTCCCCTACCCAGTGGCTATATGAGCCCCTAGACTAGTGCTCTTAAGTGGCAACCTGCTCTGTTCTTGCCCAGTGAACTCTCTGGTGTTTTGTTTTGTTTTTTTTTTTTTTCCTTCTCACTTAAATAAATTCTACTTCTTTCTTTCTCAACTTCCATTGTCTGTGAATTTCATTCTCTGAATTCACAAGACAAGAAACTAATAAAAGAAATCACTGTCAGGTGGCGAGGGTCTGCTGCAACATTGCAGCAGCAGAGGCTAAAATTCTGGTTCCATCAGCAATGTAAAAATTAATGATATTTTATTTCTATTCTATGTATTAAAGATCTGCTGTATATTTTATATTATATCACCCATTTCCAGTCAGACTTGCTACGTTCTAAGTGTTCAATAGTCATGTGTGGCAAGTGGTTCTTATTGATTACTTCACCTCAATACAAAGGAGGGAACAATATTTTTCAACATTGTTGTGGTGATGACAGAAAATGACATTTTTTCCCCTTAGTAAATAGTTACCTATCCTACTTATATTTAGTTGAAAACAGAAATAGTTTTCATTTATAATAAATGAAACTACTATAAACTTTCCCAAATGTCTATTATATCAAATTATCATTTAAAGCTATTAAAAACTTGAAACTTTGGTAACTGCAACAGCATTCTATTTAATACTTTTTGGTATATCTAAAAGAACTTCTTTGAAATTATTTCAAAAATTATTAGGGTATTGAACTAAATCTCAAATCTGAAAATTATGTCAGAAATTCATTGGCTTTACGAATATTTTGGTTCAAATATTTATTTATAGGTTAGCAACTATCCATGTAAGAGGAATAAGATATTGAGTTATTACTGTCAATAGAATTATTTAAAAGACGGTAAAAATATAGAATAGTTTTTTTCTTTCTAGAAATAAATTCTGATGTTAATTTTCTTATTTACTTGCTGACTGGCCTGGAGAAAGTTATTTAATCCTTGTGAACCTCAATTTTCTCATCTCTGAAATAATTATGCCTTTTTTCAGAATTGTGACAATTAAATATTATCAAAGACAGCATTCCAGTTTCTATGAAATAGTGAGTTTGTTGATGCATACATATTTAATTGTCAAAAACCAGGTAGATCTTAACATATACTATTGTTGATCTTTTCTGAAGATATTACTTTCAGTATTTCTGTCTCACTCTGACATTTGTAGTTTCAAAACAATCTGAAGCACATTAGTCAAACACAGATTTATTATAATTAAGAAACACTATTTTAGCAAATTAAATGCACATGCTGCTGCTGCAAAAAAAATGCCAACCAATTAATTACAAGGTAATTTATAGGAAAAATGTACACCCTGTAATAAACACAAATGAATATATTTATAATCATGTTAACTTCTACTAGATAAAAATCAGTAATCTCATGTTAAATGTTTTACTTTATTAAGATATTTAGTGGTCACTGTTGAATGAGGCAGTTAATATCAAATTTATAAAGTCAGATGATTTAGGTTTACTGAAACTGTTACATCTAATACTTTAATTAAATATATTTTTAAAATCTTATTAACTATAATCAAATCTACTGTTTTAATGTTATTAATTGTGGATTCTACTTCCACAATAAATTTCCTCATGCATATTTTGGTAACTTTTGTTTTGGAAGGAATTGATTTATTTTATCTAAATTATCAGATTTTCTAGTGTAGATTTGTTATCATAATTTTCTGTTCACAGTACTTTCCTCTTTCATTTCTGATACTGGAAATTTCCAGATTCTCTCTTTTCGTGATTAGCTAAAATTTTAACAATTTATTTCTTCAAAGGACCACTCTCTGTTTTATAAATTCTATTGATTTTTGTATTCATTTTTTTAACTTTTTCTATATTTTTATGGTTTTTTATTTTATACTTGCTTTAAGCTTATATCACTCTTCTTTATTGTCATAAAGTAGACCATCAGATTATCGATTTAAGATCTTGTTTTCCAACATAAGTCCTTAATGCTATACATTTCCCTCTATTCACTATTTTTACTACAACCCACAGATTTTGATAAGCTGTATTTTCGTGTTAACTCTGCTCAAAATATTTTTTAAATTTCTCTTAGTTCTTCTTCTTTTATTCATGTTCTATTTAAAAGCAATAAATAAAATATTTTAAGGTTATTAATATAAAAATACCTTGGAATTTTTCAACAATCTTTCTGCTACGGATATATAGTTTAATCTATTGTGATATGAGAACATACCATGTTTAATTTCCATTCTTTTAACTTGTTAAGATGCATTTTATTGCACAGGATGTAGTCCATCTTGGTGAATGTTCCATGTGAGATTGAAAAGAATGTGTATTCTTCTCTTTTTGGATAAAGTGTTCAATAAAAGATAATTGAAATAAGTTCATTGATAATATTCTTCAGGTCTGATTTTTTAAAATATTATTTTTAGTTGTCAATGGATCTTTATTTTATTTTATTTTTTTTTTCACTTTAGAAAAAGCCTCCATGTATATAGATGGATGTATATTATTTTATTTATTTATTTATATGTGGTGCTGAGAAGTAAACCCAGGGCCTCACACATGCTAATCAAGAGCTCCACCACTGAATTACAATCCCAGCCCCTTCAGTGAAAGAGTGATATCATAATACTCAACTAAGTAGTGGGTTTGCTTTATTCTTCTTCCAGTCTTTGCCTCATGTATTTTTATGCTTTGCTGCTGGTAGGAACATAGTTTATTATGTGAGTATTGTATTTTCTCCAGTCCATGTTGATATAATGTTTAAAACAATCCTATGACAGTTTATGCCATGTTTATTCCTTTGGCTTAAATTTTCATTTTAATGAAAATAGTGACATTTGGAATTAAACTGAACATACAGTTTATGACAAAGACTTATATTAGAAACCTAAACATTGGGTCTGGGAACCTTTGTTTTTAACTAGCTAAGGAAAACAGATAGAAGCAGAGATTCCCTTTCAACACATATGAATTGGTCATCAGTAAAGGAGTATCAAGAAATTCAGAGAAACAACAAAAATAGAATTCCAAGGCTATGATTTCCACAAAGGTATCAACTTATTCACAGGTAAACAACAGAAAAGAAGAGAATCGTTTTGCATTCATTCTTTTTTAAATTTTTAAAAATTTTTTAAAAAGTAGTTATACATGAAAATATAATGCATTTATTCACTTTGATATATCATGCATATGTGGGATACAATTTCTCATTTTTCTGATTGTACATGTTGTAGAATCACATTGATCATGCAGTCATATATCTACATAAGGTAATAATGTCTGTCTCAATCTACTATCCTTGCTAATATCCCCTCCACTCTCCTCTCTTCACTTCCATCTACCTAATCTAAGGTCATTCTATTCTTCCCCAGTGACCCCTGTCCTAACCATGAATTAGCACTGGCATGTTAGAGAAAACATTTGGGCATTGGATTTTGGGGATTGGCTTATTTTGCTGAGCATGACATCTCCAACTCCATCCATTTACCTGCAAATGCCAAAATTTCATTCTTCTTTAAGACTGAGTAATATTCAATTGAAAATATTTATGCCACATTTTCTTTGTCCATTCATCTATTGAAGGACACCTAGATTGGTTCCATACTTTAGCTATTGTGAATTGTGCTGCTGTAAACATCGATGTGGCTGCTGACTGTAAGTCCTATGAGTATAGACTGAGGAGTGGGATAGCTGGGTCAAATGGTGGTTCTATTCTGAGTTTTTCTAAGGAATCTTCATACTGCTTTCAGTAGTGGTTACACCAATTTGCAGTCCCACCAGAAATATGTGAGAGTACCTTTTTCCTGACATCCTCACCAACATTTATTGTTGTCTGTATTCTTGATGATTGCCATTCTAACTGGAGTGAGATGAAATCTTAGGGTAGTTTTGATTTGCATTTCTCTAATTGCTAGAGATGATGAACATTTTTTTTTTCATATATTAGTTGATCAACTGTATTTCTTCTTCTGTCAAGTGTCTGTTCAGTTCCTTAGCCCCTTTATTTATTGGGTTATTTGTTTTGGGGGTATTTAGGTTTTTGAGTTCTTTATATATCATAGAGATTAATGCTTTATTTGAAGTACATGTGGTAAAAGCTCTCTGTTCACATTATTGATTGTTTCTTTTGCTGAGAAGAGGCTTTTTAGTTTGAATCCATCCGATTTGTTAATTCTTGATTTTACTTCTTGCACTTTAGGGGTCTTGTTAAGGAACTCAGATCCTAGGCCAACATAGTAAAGATTTGGACCTACTTTTTTTTCTAGTAGGCACAGAATCTCTGTTCTAGTGCCTAAGACTTTGATACACATTGAGTTGAGTTTCATGCAAGGTGAGAGATAGAGATTTAATTTCATCTTGTTACATGTAGTTTTCCATTTTTCCCAGCATCATTTGTTGAAGAGTCTATCTTTCATTAAAGTATTTTTTTGGTGCCTTTGTCTGGTATGAGCTAACTGTATTGTGTGGGCTTGTCTCTGTGTTTTCTATTTTGTACCGTTGGTCTAATGTCTATTTTGGTACCAATATCATGCTATTTTTGTTACTATTGCTCTGTAGTATAGTTTAAGGTTTGGTATTGTGATGCCTCCTGCTTCAATTTTTTTTTCTAAGGATTGCTTTGTTTATTCTGGGTCTCATGATTGCTTTTTCTATTTCTATGAAGCATGTTATTGGGATTTTAATAGGAATTGCATAAAATTGGTATAATGCTTTTGGTAATATGCCAATATGAATTCTGCCTATCCAGGAGCATGGAAGATCTTTCCATCTTATAAGGTCTTCTTTAATTCCTGTCTTTAGTGTTTTGTTATTTTCATTGTAGAGATCTTTCACCTATCTCGTTAGATTGATTCTCAAGAGTTTTTGTTGTTATTGTTGTTGTTGTTGTTTGCTTGTTTTTTGTTTTTTGAGGCTATTGAGAATAGGATAGTTTTCCTAATTTCTCTTGCTGTGAATTCATCACTGATGTACAGTAACACATTTTATTTATGGGCATTAATTTTATATTCTACTTTGCTGAATTCATTTATTAGTTCTAGAAATTTTCTGGTGGAATTTTTAATCTTATAGATATAAAAAACATGCCATTTGTAGGTAGTGATAGTTCTTCTTTTCCTATTGTATCCCTTTAATTTCTTTCTCCTGTCTAATTGCTCTGGCTAGAATTTCAAGAACAATGTTGAATAAAAGTGGGCATCCTTGTCTTGTTCCAGTTTTTAGAGGGAATATTTTCAATTTTTCTCCATTTAGAATGATGCTGATTTTGGGTTTAGCATGTACAGATTTTGTGATGTTGAGGTATGCTCTTAGTATGCCTAGTTTTTATAATATTTTGAAAATGAAGAGTTGCTTTACTTTTTCAAATGCTTTTTCTGCTTCTATTGAAATGATCATATGATTCTTCTTTTTAAGTCTACTTACATCATGAATTGCATTTATTGATTTCCATATGTTGAACCAATCCTGCCTGCCAGGGATGAACCCTACTTGATTGTGATGTACTATCTTTTTAACATATGTTTGTATGATATTTGTGAGAATTTTATCGAGAATTTTTGCACTTATGTTCATCATGGATGTTGGTCTGAAGTTTTCTTTCCTTGATGTGTCTTTGTCTGGTTTTGTTATCAGGGTGATATTAGCCTCATAGAATAATTTTGGGAGGGTTTCCTCCTTTTCTATTTCATGGAGTATTGATGTTAATTCTTCTTTGAAAGTACTGCATAAGTCATCTGAGAATCCATCTGGTCCTAGGCTTTGCTTGGTTGTTAGGCTTTTGATGTTGTCTTCTATTTCATTACTTCAGATGAATCTGTTTAAATCATGTATGACCTCCTTATTCAGTTTGAGTTGGTCATATATGTCTAGAAATTGTCAATGTCTTTGATATTTTCTGGAGTATGTCTTTGATATTTTCTGGAGTATATATTTTCAAAATAGTTTCTAATTATATTCCATATTTCAGACATGTCCATTGTGATATTTCCCTCTTCATCATATATTTTATTAATTATAATTTTATCTTCATTAGCATGGCTAGGGTTTTATCTATTTTTTCAAAAAAACAGATTTTTATTTTGTCAGTTTTTTCAATTTCATTGATTCCAGCTCTGATCTTAATTATTTCCATCTCTGATTTTAATTATTTCCTGTCTTCTACTGCTTTGATGTTGATTTCTTCTTCTTTTTCTAGGCCTTTGAGATGTAATGTTAGGTAATTTATTTGTTGACTTTTTATTCTTTTAATGAATGAGCTAAATGCAATACACTTTCCTCTTACTACTGCCTTCACACTATCCCAGAGATTTTATATGTTATATGAGTGTTTTCATTTACTTCTAAGAACTTTTTTATTTTTTCCTTGATTTCTTGTACTATCCATTCATTGTTCAATAGTGTATTATTTAGTGTCCTTTTGTTAGAATAGCTTCTATTTTTAATTTTATCATTTATTTCTAAGTTCATTCCATTGTGATCTGATAGAATGTAGGGTATTTTCTCTGTTTTTTAAATATTTATAGAGTTGCTTTGTGGCATAAGATATGGACTATTTTAGAGAAGAAGCCACGTGCTGCCAAAAAGAATGCATAGTTGCTCATTGATGGATGTTAAGACTAAATTATTGATTGTATTATTTGTTGAGAGCCACAGCCGAAGGGGCCCCAGCAAACTTCCAGCTGCCAGCAAACTTCGAGCTGCCAGCTGATGATTGGCTCACAGCAGCCCCAGCAAACTTCTAGCTGCCAACTGATTGGCTCCTCTTCGGTGATGCTCATTAGGCTGTTTCCCCACCCTTTCAGACCACGGAGCTGCTCATTGGGGGACTTTTTTGGCTCCGCCCATGCAACCCAGCCAATCGGCCTCAAGAGCAGGAGGAGTGGGGGCGTTGAGGGCTTGTGGGAAACCTGTGGTGGCAGTTAGGCTCCGAGGGAATTCCTGAAGAGCTCGTGTGGTGTGGCATGTGTTTTCTAAAAATAAAGTTCGTTTCTTCTTGATAAGTGGCTCCTGAATTTTGCCCAGCCAGACTGCGGCAATTATTTAGTCCTATAGTTTCTGCATTTAGTTTTTGTCTAGAATATCTGTCTGGTAGTGAGAGAGGTGTGTAAAGTCACCCAGTATTGTTGTGTTGTGGTTTTATTTGATTCTTGAAATTGAGAAGGGTTTGTTTGATGTACATAGATGCTGTATTGTTTGGGGCATAATTATTTACGATTGTTATATCTTACTGATACATAATTCCATTATGTAGTATGAAATGTCCTTCTTTGTCCCTTCTCATTAACAATGGCTTTAAGTCCACACTATCTGAAATGAGGATGGAAGCCCCTGCTTATTTATGCAATCTATATGAGTGATATGTTTTTTCCAGACCTTTCACCTTCAGTCTTTGGATGTCTTTCCTAGAAGATGAATCTCTTGGAGATAGCATATTATTATTATTTTTTAATCCAAACCACCAGGCTATGTCTTTTGATTGATGAGTTAAGGCCATTAATATTCAGGGTTAGTACTGAGATATGATTTGTATTCCCTGTGATTTTGATTCATTTATGATTTTTAATTTGACTTAGTTTCTCCTTTGTTTGATTATTCCTTTTGCTGGTTTTCACTTTTTTTTTTCCACTTCATCCTCATGGAATATTTTGGGGAGAATGTTCTGTAGTGCAGGCTTTCTAGTTGTGAATTCTTTTTTGTTGTTGTTTATACTGGAATGCTTATTTTATCTTAAAATATGAATCAATTTTGATGGATATAAAATTCTTGGTTCAACATACAGAAATCAATAAATGTAATTTGTCATATAAATAGACTTAAAAACAAGAATTATATGATTATCTCAATGGGTGCAGAAAAATTATTTGACAAAATACAGCATCCCTTTGGGTTCAAAACATTAGAAAAACTAGGAATTGTAGGAACATACTTCAGCAGATGATTTCCTCTCCATAGCTTCTATTTCTTTATATCCATAAATAAGGTCAGAACAGTCTAAGCACTTGGGAAGAATTGAGTGCAGAGTGGAAAGAGTAAAGGACACCTGGAAGCCCCTGGGTACTTAATCAACCACCACATTTAACCCCTCAGAATGGAGGGAAAATAGATTTCAAAGAATATTTTATTTCCAAGTTTCAAATCTTATGAAAATTTCTTTATTGGCCAAATTCAGTCCAGAGGAAGGAATTTTATGAAATAGTTCCTGGACTAAACAAATGGACCCAGCACAAATCAGCACACACTCAGTATTTCCAAATAGGAATTAAGACTAACTATATAACACGGAGTTGAAAAAAAGACAAGGCATGCAAAAAATATACTCAAAGAGAAAGAAGACAATTTAATAGCAATGAATGAAAAGAACATCTACAAAGTTTTCTCTAGTAAATAGATGAAAACCAAATCCTTTGGAAACTCAAAATTTTCAAAAAAGTTAAATAGATCATAACCTATATATTATGCATAAGTCTTCTTAATAAGATGACAATGGAGCTGACAAGGACCTGTGCTGAAAATGTAAGTCATGACATTCAAAAAAATTTAAATTAATAAGCAGTGCAGAAAAGAACAAGTTTCTGTAAATTAATTTGGTTTTATGGAAGATAGTTTCACATTATGGAAACAAGATATTCCAAAGTATATATTAAATGGAGAAGATAGGATAAATTCAGCTTACGGGGTATTTTTTCTAAGGAATTTAGTTCACATATTCCTAAAGTCTGATCTACAAATTTAATATATAAAAGAAAAACAGAATTTTTTAAAAGGCAAATTTTTCTTTACATATATGTATGGATTCTGCATATTTTATTTGGTAGAAGATGCATAATACAATATTGGGAAGAAAAAATGTTATAAAGAAAAAAATCTTATTATAGAACATGGGTTGGTATAGGTATTGTGTATCAAGAAATAATTTTCTTTTCAAAGCTGATAAATCAATAAGTATATGTTTATTATCTGATGTAAAAAAGTTGAATGATATTCAAATTCATTACGGAACAAATTCATTCCAAATTTAAGAATGAAAACAATGTGAATTATAGTTGAAAATATAGAGATTAAACTAAGATAAAGGTCATGATAGAGGCATTCAAGCTATTGGCTGGGTAAGGACTCCATCTCTGTTAATAAAGGGCTGGAATGCACTTTCCTTCCAGGTCAACCCTATAGGGAGCTGCTGTCTGCCTGCAGAGGCACATCCCATACTTGGAACCCATTGCACTGAAGAAGGAAGACCTAGACATCTGTATAAAAGTCTCAATGCAAATTTCAAAAGTTACTTCTAATATTGCTTTTCTGGAAGGATAAAGTTTCAATAAACATTCATAAAGTGTGTGATGTAAAAAAATTATTTTATGCAAAAAAAAAAAATCTACGAATGCAACCAAGTCCTAACAACTAAAGAAAATGAAGCAATTTCTGGGTGTGGTGGCACACATCTGGAATCCTAGTTACTCAGGAGGCTGAGGCATGAGTTCAAAGTCAGCTTCAGTAATTTAGTGAGGCCATAAGCCACATAGAAGACCCTGTCTCAAAACAACAACAAAAAAAATGTTGGGGATTTGGGGATAAGGTTCAGTGGTTAAGCACCCCTGGGTTCAATCTCCTGTACCAAAAAAAAAAAAAAAAATAGGAATTGAGGTAAAACAAAAAATTCAAGATGAACTAAGACAATAATATAATACTGCTATTTGATACAGAATAGGAAAAAAATTAAATAAATGGAAGATATTAAAGAGTTACAGTGGGAAAAGGACTAGAAATGTTTCATAGTCGAATTAAAGTCTTACTAAATGTCTTGAAGATTGGTTACAGGTGAAAATAAAGTAATAACAAGAAGAATAAACTAACCAAATCTCTTACTATGTAATACTAAGAATATAAGTAAAGAGAAATATAAAGAAACTTAAAAAATCAGGGGCCCAAGCAGGGTTCTGTGGCGTAGCCTATAATCTCAGCAACTTGGAAGACTTAGGCAGTAGGCTTACAAATTCAAAGCCATCCTCAGCAACTTGCTGAGACCCAGTCTCAAAATTAAAAATAAAGAATTGGGATATGGCCCAAGTAGTAAACCATCCTTGGGTTCATCTCTAATATCAAAATAAATAAATAAATAAATAATAACTATAGTCATTTGGGCCAGGTCAGGAATTTTTCCATTTATCAAATAAGATTACTAGAGAAGGGAAAAGGTGGAAATTACAAAAAAGAAAAATTTAAAGGTATAATGGCTTGTAATTTTCTAAAACTGAAGCAGTATTTTGGCTCTTACTGACACTTGAGTAGGGTACACAATAAAAAATAACTTCTCATACATACCCTAAATGAAACTTTAAAAACAGCAGAGATAAAGAAAAATATTCATGCCACTAGAAGCAAAAGACAGATTAACTATACATATTTACAGCTCACATTGGAGTAGTTTCATGACTAATATAAGCTGTCAAAATATGATAAATTATGTGCTCACTCTACATATATAATAGAGGTGGCAACTCAAATCATTGAAATAGATGAATTAGTGAATACAAAAATTCTGAAGAAATATATCATGCACATACAAGAAATATATTCCTTTAACCTAATGCAAAATTCCAATTGTGCTAAATGAATAAATTTAAGAACATAAAAAAATAAAAAGAAATAATTATTGATAGTAGTTGTATACCCATGGAATGTAAAAAGACTTTATAAGCATGGCAAATACTACACTATAAAAGAATAGAATGATAATTTGTGTAAGAAAATATGTGGCTTACTTTAAATTATAGGGTGTAACAATATAAAGAAAATACTGAAGATACATTGCTATTTACCATTTTTAAAATTTAAGTTGTTGACAAACTTTATGTATTATAGTAGTTTAAAGAAAGAAAATACGACTTAAATGATATAAAAGGTAATTACCTACATGAGAACATGAGACATACAACCTTATTTGTCTCAAATATTGAAACCATGAAATTTATGAATAAGAAGCTGGGCTTTCTCAAATCATTCCTAATAAGATCCTTAAAAGTCATAGAGACTCCAACTTCTTTTTTATTAGTGATTATAGTTATACTTAATATTGGGTTTCATTTTTATATAACCATACAAGCATGGAATGTAATCTGCTCCATTTTGACTCCTAATATTTTTGCTTTCCCTTCCCTCCTCTCTTCCTCTGTTCCCCTTTTTGTACCCTACTTGTGTTTCTTCTGATTATTTACACTTCTGTAAAAATGGTGCTTTATAGATTGACGTAAAGGTGAAATTCAATATATATATAAAATTTGGTCAATTTTATTCCATTTTTTTCTTCCTTTTCCCATTCTTCCTCTCTCCCCCCCTCAACCCCCTTTCTCTTTTTCACTGATATTTTTTTCTATTTTCATTGGATCTCCCTGGCCCTTTCCCCCTTATTTTGATATAATTTTCACATATGAAAGGAAAACATTTGACCCGTGACTTTCTGAATCTGGTTTATTTCATCTAACATGATAAAATAATCAGTTCCATCCATCAATTCATTTACCAACAAATGCCATAATATCTTTCTTCATAAATAATTAAAAAAACTTATATGTAACGTTTCTTCAACTGGGAATTTAATCTAAGAATACAGTATAGCAAATTTACATAATAATATATTGTTATATTAATATAAGAATACAACAAGGCAAATTTTTAGATGTCACTGTACTATAAAAATACATGCACACCAAAGCCTATACAAGCAAAATTCTCAATAGCCAAATTTTGGAACCAGTCAAGCTGTACATTAGTAGATGAATGGATAAAGAAAATATGGTATACATGCACAATGGAATTTTATTATGCCATAAAGAAAGATGAAAGTATGTACTTTGAAGATAAATAGATAGAACTTGAGAGCATTACGTCAAGAAAAATATGTCAAAATCAGAATATACAGGGCTATGTGTTTTCTCATATGTGGAAGCTAGAGAAGAACAAGATAAAGAAAACAGCATGGGGTGTCCAGTGAAAATGGAAGGGAGACCAGTAGAGGAGAGGAAAGACACTGGAAGAGGAAAGTTGAAAAGGAAAGGGGAAATACTGAGAAATAATATGGACCAATTCATATTGTTATATCATGTGCATGTGTGGATATATAACTATGACTCCTACTATTATGTGTAATTATAATACATCAAGAAAAACATGGAATAAATAAACGAGATAGCAAAAATTTATTATTGCATTGATAAATTATATATTAAATTATATATGCTTGAAAGCATATGAAATTGAACTTTGAAAAATTTTTACTTTTAAATTTTATAATTTTATATAGCTTAAGGAGTGTGAACATACTAGAGAGAACTTCCTCCAAGATGGCACAGAATGTTTGCTATTATGAATTTTTATGGCTTTTTCATTATGATCCATGGGTTCACCTGTCATCTTGCTGGGAACTGTTTCTCATGGAATTAACTCATTCTGTTTCTACTAACCAAGCATTTTTCCCCTATTTAATTGTTATCTTTGCTGATCAATGTTAGCCAATAATTCTAATTCATTTTTATGTGTTTTTAGAAGTTTTTCATCTTATAAAAATTAAGCTTACCTCTATATTTTCATAACACTTAATGCTTTTGTATATCTCTTTTTGATTGACCATTCTCAATGAATATTTATTTTCAATATAAAAGTCTAAGTATAAATAAAATGGATTTTCATTAATATGAAATATAACTGAAAAGCATAACCTTTTAATTGAATTTAATTCTAGGACTTATTCATTTGAACACAATGCATATGCCACACAATTAAAATGTAATGCTTAAGTAAAATAAAAGTAAGATAACAGAATCAAATATTGTCAAAGCTTGTTTCATTCACTGAACCATAAGTTTCTGATCCAGAGGTCTATCTTATGCATAAAATTGATGAATGTGATAGGCTCTGATGAAAATTCCTGATTGTTTTCCCAAATTTTTTGCATGATTGAATTGTTAAAAGAATGAAAGAAAAAAAAATCATAAGTTAAATATTTTAAAAGTGATAAGAGGCAGTTCTGGTTTCCAGCCTAGCATGTTATTAGCTTTGAAGTTTCCATTCTACCCCAACTCCAAGTAAAAATATGAACTAAAATATCAAGAAGTCTTAGAATCATGAAAGAAGTAAGGTCACAGGACAAATCACTGCCCCCCAAATTGGAAAGGCAGAGAGATAAATACAGAGAATCACAATTTAGCAGAAATCTCTGTGAAATCCAGTACCAGGTAGAGAAAACCTGCACTCAAATTGGTGAATTACTGGAGACCCACTGTGGACAATTCTGAGATCAAGTGCTCCTCATTTAAGAGAACATTATAGACGGTTCCCACATTCTTACTTTCAGAAGCTCAACTAGGTTCTTTAGTGAATGTAAGGGAAAATCCCGTGCTGCTTTCAGCAGGGGAAATATGAAAGAATGGTTTTGAAATAACTCACAGCATTCTGTTATTCTGAACCAGGTTTGGCCTACCTATCGAGGAGGAGGGAAACACCCAACTCCATCTCCCTGTGGCCTGCCTGTGTCACCTCAGCAGGGTGGACTGAGAGGTTCTGGGGAAGTTCATAGTTCAGGAACACATGCTCACCAAAATTCTCCACCAGATCACAGGATGTTTCCCTTCCCTGACATCTGGGCCATAGTGAAGCCTGGGGACAAAAAGACAGCAAATATAGATGATAAATAATTGGGTCTGATCAGGAAGGTGTGGGCTGGTCGGAAAGAAAATCAAATGCTGCCCTTTCTCCCTCCTTCTCCTTCAAGGCCCTTCCCCCCACCTCCTGCTCCAACAGGTTACTAAGGTGAACTGCCCCAGGAATTGCTCCTCCTTGCAGGGAGTTATACATTAATACCTCTTGGCCATTACCTAACTGCCTGCACCACTCCACCATTTGGCCCTTCCTTGCCCCTTTGCTTCTCACCTTTTGGCTCACCCTGGCCACTGGTCCTATATGGGTAAAGAAAAGGGGAAAGAGAAGGGGAAAGAGGGCAGGAGAACAAAGGGAATCTAAACTTTATCAAAGGGGCAGGACACTCCCACTTCTTTTGATACCAACTCTGGGTCCCCTTCTTTTTGGAGAAGTCTGTTTTCTATTCTTTAAATAAACCTTGTTTTCTATGCTAGCCTTGACATTTCTCCCATGTTCAATCTTCAATATCTGGGGAAATAGAATTTCTCACTTGTCACCAGTGACTGGTGGTATCAATAGGATGCTTTTCTTCCCAAACACCAATGCTTTCTTTTCCAGACACATTGACATTTCATTACTTTTTCTTTTACTCAGCGAATCATCTCCTTCTTCCATAATAAATAAATAAATGGATAGATAGATAAGTGGTTTACTAAAAGGAAAAAAAAAAAACAGTTTTGAAGAGACTGAACAAGCATCAGAGATAGTTATATGTAGCAAAAATACAAGAGTCACCAGAACAGAAAAAGTTTGAACTATGATATATATGCTAGTTTCTAATGGAAAAGTAGTTAACATGCATGAACATATAATTGAAATAGGCAGGGAGATTGAAGTTCTGAGAAAATATCAACAAGAAATGTTATAGATCAAAACCACTGTAATGGATGAAAAATGCCTTGGACGGTCTTATTAAGATTGGACATGGATAAGAAAAGAATCTCTGAGTTTAAGAAAATCATAATGAATACTACTGAAAATATAAAGCAGAGAGAAAAAAAAATGGAAAGACAAAAATCAGACCAGAATATTCAGGAAGTGTGGAATTATTATGAAAGTTATTTCATACACATAACAGGAATACACAAAAGATGTGAAGAGAAAGAGAGAATGGAAGCAACATTGGAAGCAAAAACAAGTAAGATTTTCCTCAAATTAATGATCAGACCCAGGAAGCTCAGAGAACACAAAGCAAGATAAGAATGCAAAACTACACCTCGTCATGTCTTCAAACTTGAGAACATAAAGATTAGAAAATCTTGAAGAAAACCAGAGGAAAAAATACCTTACTTATACAGAAGCAGAGATGAAAATTATATCTTGTTTCTCCAAAGTCATTCAAGCAAGAAGAGAGTGCAGAAGCATATGTACTGTTGAGAAGAAAACAAAAACAACAAAACAAAACAAAACAAAAACTACTTAAAGTTCTCTACTCTGTGAAATAATACTTCAAAAGTGAAGGAGAAATAAGACTTTCTTAAACAAACTAAAACTTAGGGACTTTGTTGCTGATAGATCTGTTTTGTAAAAAATGTTAAAAAAGAAGTTTTTCAGGAAGAAGGAAACCAATATAGGTCAGACACTTAGACCCCAGAGAGAAAGGAAGAGCATCAGAGAATGAATAAAGTATTTGGATCCAGTTTAAGCATAAAATCATACCGCAGAGGACCCACTGTTTTGTGATAATGAGGGAACCCTGAACCCCAAGGTGAACTTCATCTTCACATCTTCTTGACCATGACTTAAATACTTCAGGTCTGACTCAGACCAGGATGCTTCTCAGTAATGTTTCCTTGACCTACTTGGCTTATTCTCCCAGGGAAAAGAAACTTTCAAACTTCCTGATAAATTTCACGATTCATATTTTTAGTTTTGACACATGTACTGTTTTAGATGGAGTTTTGGAGTAACAAGACCTGGAAGAGTTCAAGTTCATACGATTTTTTTTTTTTTTGAGGTAAGGCTTTCAGGAACAAAGAGGGAGTCAAGATGGGGCAGCGAATGGAGCTAATGAGGATACAGTCTTATCCAGAATCTACCTTAGCTTGATCCTCTGGGGATCCATGAACATAAATTACATCGCATGTCTGTCTTTCTTGTTTGGGATAAAGGAAGAGGGCTTTTGGAATCTCATATCAGGCTGTCATTAGATATGGGACTGGCCCAGAGAATATATAACCTGCCTCACAAGATAGCTACTAACCTCAGCTTAACATGTCCAAAACTTTACTAGATGTTTTTACAACAGAACTTGATCAATCCAAAGGTGTCTTATTCAACTAACATCTATGGTACTGATGTCTTTATATAATGTCTCACTACACATCAATGGGATCTAATTCTCAAATGTATTCCCTGGCACCTCTATGGCATGGCATATTCTGATTGCATTAGGATATCTCTATATATCCAACAGGACTTTTTCTAATAGCAGTCCACTAGCTTGGGGGCAATTTGAGTACTGCCCTTCTATTCTTTCCCTACTATCCTTAGGCCCAGCTTTATAGGGAAGTTGCTCACTGAATCAATTACAGATCGACTATATTGGAGAATGAATATACAGTGAGGACATGCTTTCTCTTCATTGTGGCAATACTTTCCTTTCTTGTCACCATCATTGCCTTTGATTAAAAACAGCCTTGTTAATATGACTCTGGGTATAGTTTTTTTTTTTTCCCCACATACTCCAATAAGATCAGGAATCCCCAAGAGATGCAACGCCACTAAGTAGATACAAAAAATATAGCCACTCCACTCTCAGAAACCATACTCCTCCACCCTGTAAGATCTTTCATTGAAATGCATCTAGAGAGTGCATGATGATTTTCACCTATCCCTTGCCGCTGCCTACCTTCTGTTTCCACCCGTTGTTTCCTTCTTGGCTTTGCCTGTCTACTTCACCATTTTTTTAATATTTACTTTTTAGTTTTCGGCTGACACAACATCTTTTGTTTGTATGTGGTGCTGAGGATTGAACCCGGGTCGCACGCATGCCAGGGGAGCGCGCTACCTCTTGAGCCACATCCCCAGCCCTACTTCACCATTTCAGCTCAGTGAGTTAAACATGCACACATGCAAAATAGCAAAAAGATATTGGTATGTAAAATTTTCCACAAATAATAGTATCTAGAAATGTGTTGGTCTTTTCATTAGCATGTTTGTTTAATAAATACATTATTTTCTCATCACCACATGTTTTTGAGGGTAGATGCAATATATATATTTGCAATTGAAATTTAATGTAGAGCCTTCCATTCAATCAGAAGTTCACTTTCATCTGCCTATATTTTCATGGTTTGACCAAATATAACAGTGAATTTCAGCAATTTTGTTTCTCACAGATTCTGATTTTGAGCTATGAATCCTCATATTGCTTATTGTGGGCTACCAGAAAATAATCTATGAGTTTGAAGACCATCCTAATATTATTAAGTTAAGTTTCTATGGAATGCAAATGGGATAAATCATTTGTATGTTTGTAAATTAATTGTTAAATTGTGGAATTTAGTGTTGACAGTTAACTGAGTCCGTGGAGTCTCAGCTTCTGAAATAATAAATAGAATGGGAATTACATTTTTGTTTCATAATAGATTAGAGTTTAAATGTGTTGTCCTTACTGAATAGATATGTTTTACTTATTATTCAATTTGGGGACTGCATATTTAATATACTTATAATTTTACTCAATTAAAGAGATTGAGAATTTTGTTTTTTTCTTGCCCTGTGTTACAGAAAGAGCACGTGTAAATACCATATACCGATTGAATTTGACCAAAGGGGTTTTGGAAGTCAATATCTTCAACATAGGAACATATGAAAGTAATAATTTCTTTCACTTTAGAATTTCTAAGTGAGTGATTGTGTAAATAAGTTGTATTTCCCTGATGTGCCAGTATAGTTTGATGCCAGTAGAAACTGCTGAGAAGAGATTATGCAAATTTTGTGATCTTATAATGCTCTACTTTATAATGTGAATTTCTATCAAAAGGACTAGTAATTCAGAATTTCATAGTAAGTTAACTTTTACTGGTATCGAATGTACCAGAAGTATGTTCAAAAAATTTTATGGGAATCCTCTGTTTTTAATTTTAATAGTTCAAATTTTTATCGAATTTGCAACAAACTACATATGTGATGGTGATTTTTACATATTAGTTATTGCTATATCAAGTGCTAATCACTACAGTAAAATGATTGACAATTTCATTACGCAGAACTATGCCACATCATATCACAAAATTTAATGTAATAAATATGAAATTCTGACATATGTACATGAAACTTAAGTCTTTTAATCTTTGGAAATCAGATGATTGAGCAGAACATCACTGTTCAAAATTGATATTTGAAATGTCAATAAGATGTCCTAAGCAGAGCTTCAAAGAAATATGGATTCTAAAATCAGAAAATGAAAAGAAGATATAAACCAAACTTAAATATTTTAAGAAAGCAGTGAATAGGTTGGGAAGACATAAATATGAATACACTATAAATAATTAAAATATGTCCTAGATAAAACATAATATTTTAAGTGAATAAGCTAACTTTGTGAATTGTAGGATGTGAATTAAGATTTAAGCTTCATAGAAATAAAGTCAGTTCAATGACTAGGATAATTTTATGTGATTCTGCTTTACATTCAAACAGATCTTTAAGGAATCATAATCTAAGCTTTGTATTTGCTTTTCCAAATTATTTTTTGAAGGAATTTGTTGATAATGGCTCTTCTATTAGTTCTCTCTCTCTCTCTCTCCCCCCTCTCTCTTTTTTAATTGTTGATAGGCCTTTATTTATGTTTTTAAAGGAGAGAGAGAGAGAGAGAGAGAGAGAGAGAGAGAATCTTTTTTATAGATAGACACAACACAGTGTCTTTATTTTATTTTTTTTACGTGGTGCTGAGACTCAAACCCGGGTCCCACCCATGCTAGGCGAGTGCTCTACCGCTGAGCCACAATCCCAGCCCTATTTTCTTTATTTATATGTGGTGCTGAGAACCAAATCCAGTGCCTCAAACTTGCCAGGCAAGTGTGCTACTGCTGAGCCCCAGCCCCAGCCCCTATTAGTTCTTAATATGAGTGCTATGATGCAAGGATCTTGCTGTTATTATATTAATGAATAAAATAAAATAGATATTAATAAATAAGATTATTAATAAATTAATAAATATCCTTCATTTATGTTGATTCTAGATGTTTATATTAAAAAGAAGTTTTCAAGGGACCAAATTATAACTTGGTTAATTTTCTCTATTGTTTTAATTTTCTATTCATTGATTTCTGCCTCATTATTATTTTTCTACTTGCTCTGGTTTTAGTTTGTTCTTCCTTATTTTTAAGGTCACTACTTAAATAATGAATTTTGTACATATTTTCTAACATCAAAGTATAAAACTACACATTTCCCTCTTATAATTGCAAAGTATGAGGTTGCATCTTTATGCACTATTCATTTAGATGTGTGTTACTTGATTTTCAAATGCTGGGGCTTTTCCATAAATTTCATTATTCTTTTAATTTAATTTTTTGTCAGAAAATATATTTTTCAGCATTTGAAATAATTATTGAGATGATTTGATGGCTCAGTTTGTATTTCATTTGCACTTGCAAAGAATGTATACTCTACTATTACTTCATGTAATGTTCTATAAATTCAATTTACATTTCATTATATGAGTCATATATATTTTATGACTTATCAAGTCTTTTGGCATTTTTAACATTATTCATATGAATTATTGATGATTTTGTTAACTTTCTGTTAATCACTGAGGGATGGATGCTAACTAAAAATATCCAAATAAGTCTATGAATCTATACTCAATTTAGTCCTGCCAATCTTGCTTTATGCATTTTGATGTTATGTTATTAGGTGCATACTATTGGGGAAATATAATTAAAAGCAAAATCTCTTGCTAGCCAAGAAAATCTATTTTAAAAGCTCAAAAAAAAGAAAATAGTTTTATTTTTGAATATGCATTAATCCAGAATATGAAATGCAGCATAAGCAATTCACACACTGAGTTACAAAGACAGAAAGAAGTCTTACTCTTTTATGAACTCAAATGCACATAACTCATTTCATAAATGATCTCAAGATAAATAATAACTAATTCTTAAGTAAAAGTACTTAATAGCCCCTTTTGTCACACATAGTTTACTTCTCTTCCCCAATTCTCTTTTGCCTGTGGTAACCACTATTCTACCCTCAACTTTATGAGATCAACTCCTTCAGATTCCACATGCATGAGATTGTTTGATCTTTATCTTTTTGTGCCTGGTTTATTCGTTTGACAGTGTCCTGGGCCTGCGAGACTGTGCCTCCGGGTCCTGCTCCCCGGGCAGGGGGTAGGGAAGAGCTGGCTGCTGCTGCTTGGAAAGTCCTTGCTCTGCCATGACCGGCTTGCGCAAGGGGCAGACACCTGCACCAATTCACGCACCCTCCAGTAACAAAAAGAATTTAGTAGTAGCCTTTTGCAATTCCTTTCTTGATAATCCTTCTTCCTCTGAACTTTTTTCTTCTTTCTGACTAGAGTTCCTGGGCTTCTATCAACACATGCCCTAACTATTCTTGGTTCCATTGGGGTGCCTCTCCCTTATCAATTTACCTAACACCCCTTCCATATTTTCATCACAATGACAATACAATACACTGAGACAAAACAAGACACAAACATACTGTATCAATCTTCTCCATTTTCTTGAAATGGCCATTTTTCCTTCGCCCTATCTGCCTAGGGACAAGCAGATTTGCTCCTGTCCTATCTATGGACGGGCAGCTTTTTTCGTCACTTACCCCAGAGTGTCCAGGGGCTCCCTGTAAAGGGCCACCATCTGCTGTAGCCTGGCTGGCTGGGCAAAATAACCGGGGGGGGGTGACAAACAACTTGTGTACATTGATATAGCAGGAGTAGGAGCCGTTTATTGTAGGACCACAGAAGTATTTATACATTCCACACAGCTTATCTTAATTAACATAAACTAGATACAGCAGTCAACCAATAAGGAATCTCCACACTTCATGGCTCACTGGTGTTAATTCTCAAACCACTCCCTCTGGCATTTTGCCAGGTGCCATCCAGACTTGTTTACGGACTCTAACATTTCTCTGGCAAAATGTTAGGCGCCATCCCGACTTGTTTACAGACTCTCACAATTAGGATCTCATTCTTGTGATTCTACATGATGTGGAGTTTCACTCGTGGTGTATTCATATATGAACATAGAAGAGTTATGCCCAATTCATTCTACTGTCTCCTTTTCCATTCCCTTCCCTTCATTCCCCTTTGTCCAATCCACTGAAATTCTATCCCCACCTTGTTTTGTGTTAGTATCTACATATTAGAGAGAACTTTTGGCCTTTGGTTTTTTTGGAAGGGACAAGGGGATTGGCTTGTTTCACTTAGCGTGATAGTCTCCAGATCCATTTTTTTACCAGCAAAAGTCATAAAGTAATTGGTTTTTATGGCTGAGTACTATACCATTATGTATATATACTACAGTTTTGTTATCTGTTGACCTTTTGAAGGGCATCTAGGCTGATTCCATAGCTTAGCTGTTGTGAATTGAGATGCTATATCATTGATAGTATGCTGACTTTAAATACTTTAAGTATATATTGAGGAGTAGGATAACCAGGTCAAATGGTAGTTTGATCCCAGTTTTCTGAGGAATCTCCATACTGCTTTCCAGAGTGGTTGCACAAATTTGAAGTTGTTGCACAGATTTGCAGTCCCACCAAAGTATGAGTGAATCTTTTTCTTCACATCCTAATCAACATTTATTATTACTTGTATCTTGATAAATTTCCATTCTGACTGGAGATGGAATCTTAGTGTAGTTTTTAATTTGCATTTGTCTAATTGATAGAGATGTTGAATTTTTTTTCATATGTATTAACTGTTGTAATCAGCTATTTTTACAGCTGTGACTAAAAGACCTGACCAGAACAATGTTAAGGGAGGAAAAGTTTATTTAGGGATTCATGGTTTCAGAGGTCTCAATCCATAGAAGGCCAGCTCCAATCCTTGAGATGTGAGGTAAGGCATAACATGTTTGTGGAAGAGTTTAGTGAAGAAAGACAGCTCACATGACAATCAAGAAGCAGAGAGACTCCACTTCCCAGAACCAAAATATATACACCAAAGACCTGTCCCAGTGAGTAGTCTCCTATAGCCACACCCTATCCACTTTCAGTTTTCACTCAATTTATCTATTTAGAGGATTAATTCACAAATTGTTTAAGGCTCAATCATTTCTCTTCTAAACCTTCTTGCATTGTCAAACACGTGAACTTTTAGAGGATATCTTACATCCAAACTATAACATTGACAATTGGTATTTCTTCTGTGAAGTGCCTGTTTGGTTCCTTTGCCCATTTATTCATTGAGTTATTTATTGTTTGTTTGTTTGGTTTTGGTGTGAAGTTTTTGAGTTCATTATATTTCCTGGAGATTCATGCTCTATCTGAGGTACAGGTGGCAAAGATTTTTTCCCATTCTGTAGGCTCCCTCTTAATGCTCTTGCTTATTTTCTTTGCTGTGAAGAAGATTTTAGTTTGACACCATCCCATTTATTGATTCTTGATTTTATTTCTTGTGCTTTAAGAGTCTTGTTGGGGAAGTCGGTTCCTTAGCTGACATGATGAAAATTTAGGCCAGCATCTTCTTCTAGTAGGCACAGGATCTCTGGTCTAATGCTAAAGTCCTTGATCCACTTTGAATTGAATTTTGTGCAGAGTGAGAGATAGGAACTAAATTTCATTCTGCTATATATGGATTTCTGGTTTTCCTAGCACCATTTGTAGGAAAGGCTATATTTTCTCCAATGTATACAATTTATGGAGCCTTTGTATAGTATGAGATAATTGGATTTATCTAGGATTGTCTTTGTGTCTTCCATTCTGTTCCATTGGACTTAATGTCTGTTTTGGTGCCAATACCATGCTGTTTTGGTTACTATAGATTTGTAGTATAATTTAAGTTCTGATATTGTAATGCCTCCTGCTTCACTTTTCTTGCTAAGGATTGTTTTGGCTAGTCTGGGCTTCTTATATTTCCAAATTAATTTCATGATTGTTTTTATATTTCTATGAAAAACATTATTTTGATTTTTTAAAGAACTGCATTAAATCTGTATAGTGCTTCTGGTAGGAAAATATTAATTCTAACTGTCCAAGAACATGGGAGACCTTTCCATCTTCAATTTTTTTTCTTTAGTGTTCTATAGTTTTCATTGTAGAGGTCTTTCACTCTTTTGTCAGATTGATTCTGATATTATTTTTGTTTGAGGCTATTGTGACTGAGATATTTTTTTCTAAATTCTCTTTCACCTGATTCATCATTGATGTATAGGAATGCAATTGATTTATGGGAGTTAATTTTATGTCCTGCTACTTTGCTGAATTCATTAATGAGTACAATAATTTTTTTTTTTTTTTTACTGAAGTTTTTTTTTTTGGGGGGGGGTCTTCTAAATAAAGAGTCATGTTCTTGACAAATAGGGATAATTTGAGCTTTTCTTTTCCAATTCATTTAATTTCTTTCTTCTGCCTAATTGCTATGGGTAGTGTTTCGAGGACTATGTTGAATAGAAGTGGTAAAAGAGGTAATCCTTGTCTTCTTCCACACTTTGGAGGGAATTCTTTTAACTTTTCTCCATTTAGAATGATGTTGGCCTTGGGTTTAATGTATATAGCTTTTACAATTTTGAAGTATGTTCGTACTACCCCTAGTTTTTCTAGTTTTGAGCATGAATGGATGCTGACTTTTGTCAAATACTTTTTGTGCATCTATTGAGATAATCAGGTGATTCTTGTCTTTAAGTCTATTGATGTGATGAATTACATTTATTGATTTCTGTATGTTGCACCAACCTTGCATCCCTGGGATGAATCCCACTTAAACAAGGTACACATCTTAATGTTTTTCTATGTGATTTGCCCATATTTTATTAAGATTTTTTTGTATCTATTTTTGTCAAGGATATTAATCTGAAGTTTTCTTTCCTTAATGTGTCTTTGTCTCATTTTGGTGTCAGGGTGATACTAGCTTTACAGAATGAGTTTAAAAGGGTTTTCTCCTTCTCTATTTAATGGAATAATTTGAGAAATATTGGTGTTAGAACTTCTTTGAAGATCTGGTTATACTTGCCTAAGAATCTGCCTGGCTCTTGGCTTTCTTTCTTGGTAGGTTTTTTTATGGTGTCTTCAATTTCATTGCATAAAATTGATCTGTTTAAATTTTCTGAGTCTTGCTGATTCATTTTGGATAGGTTGTATGTCTCTAGAACTTTGTCAATGTCTTCAATATATTCTATTTTACTGGAGTATAAATGTTCAAAATAGTTGCTGATTATCATCTGTATGTCAGTAGTGTCCATGGTGATATAACCTTTTTTCATCATGAATTTTAAAAATTTGAGTTTTCTCTATTTCTCTTCATCAGCTTGGCTAAGGCCTTATCAGTATTTAAAAAAAAAAAATTCAAAGAACCAACTTGTTCGGTAATTTTTTGAAATTGTTTTTATTGCAATTTCTTTGATTTTGGCTTGGATTTTATTATTTCCTCTTCTACTGCTTTCAGTGTTGATTTGTTTTTCCTTTTCTAGGGCTTTGAGAGATAATGTTAAGTTATTTGTTTGGTGACTTTCTATTCTTTTGTTGAATGTGCTCAAGACAATGATTTTTTTCTTTTAGAACCTTCTTTATTGTGTCCCAAAGATTTTGATATGTTGTGCTGCTATTGTCATTTACCTCAATTTTAATTTAAATTAAATTACAATTTTAATTTAAATTAAAAAGTACATTTTAATTTAACCTCAGTTTTTTTTTTTTTTTTCTGGTATCCATTGTTCTTTCAACAACATATTATTTGGTCTTCAAATGTTCCGGTAGCTTCAATTATTAAAATTTTATCCATGATTTCTAATTTTATTCCAATATGATCTGATAGAATGCAAGGAATTATATATATATATATATATATATATATATATATATATATATATATATGTGTGTGTGTGTGTGTGTGTGTGAGAGAGTGTATGCTGAATTTCTTTGTGTCCTAAAATACTATCCATTTTAGAGAAGTATCTATGTAAGTGTAACTCAACCCTCGTGAGTAACATCCACACCCAAAGACCTGCCTCTCTATTCAAGCTGGGCAATGCCAAAGTCACCATGAAATGTAGTAATTGGTCAGAACTTCCTGCTTCAGGACTGGAAGGCATGGGTCATTCAAAGTGGCTCCCTACATTTGGGGTTCCATAAGCCTCCCGTATTTGCTTTTTATATTATATATATATATATATATATATCACTAAACCAAATAGATTCTGCTATGAAATTTACAATAATAATTGTCACAATAAACAGAAATGCTGTGACCAGTTATTGCTCACAGTAAAAACAGTAAGTTTGCAAAAGCGTTTACAATTTTGAATAGTGAACAGGGAGAGAACAGAAGTGTTGTAAGATACTATTATTTGAGGAAGAAAGACAAACAATAGAAGTAAAAAATTAAATAAAGAGTGAAAGAGAGATTGATAGAGATTGGCTGTTAGCAGAAGAAAAAAGAGAAAGAGAATCAAGGGAAACATAAGTAGAGAGAAAAAATATATGTAAAATAATTTTTTTAAAAAATAGAAATAAAATTATATAAAACAAAACTGAAATATACTAATCAAACAACCTACTCCTCAAAATCCTGATCCATAAAAAACAACTTCCTTCAAAGAAATGGTAGAAATGAGAAAAAAGTAACAAATATGTATATGTATAAGTGTCCATGAACCATTCAGATCACAATTGAATAGCAAAAAAAAAGATAGGAGGAAAAAAATGATCTTGATGAAAAGTTATAGAATTGTTTCTGTTGGAGTTGAAAAAATTCTGGGGTTTCCTTCTTAGTGGTGTTATATGAAGTGTGTGATGGAGTGTGGTGTCTTCTCTTCCTTCAAGGTGGGTCACTGGATTGTGAGAGAAAATCCTGTAGCCTGAGCTCCTGGAGGTAGGATTTAGGCTTAGGTAGGATCCAAGTTCTTAGGTAAATTGTAATTAATCTGAAGATTTTAAATTGGCACACCTTCAGGATCCAGCAGTTGCAGTTCTATTTATGCTAGAAGACTGTACCCCAAGGTCTCCCCTGGGTTCCTCTTATGCAGTGGAGGAACCAATCCTTAGTTCCTTCTGTCACTTGTGGACCCCATGTTTCCTGGTCTCTAGGGTTCATTCTCCAAACTCACTTTCTCCCTTGCCCTTTCAAATTTCCTTGGAGCACATCTCTCCCATCCAGTCTTTTGAGTCACCAGACTCAAGGGGGTATGGAGTAAGGTGGATTTTCACAAACTGTATTCCCCTCTGTAAACCCCGCCCTTCATGTTTGATTTTCTCCTAGACTCGTACGCACTCTCTGTGTCATTTGTGTGGGTTTCCAAGGCCTATATTTTCGGGCCCCATCTGGGTTTTATAGAAATTGGCTCTTCCAATGGCCAGCCCTCACTCTGCAGCTGCAAAATGCCTCCTTCCTCTGCCTTCCACAGCAGCCAGGAGAGATGTGGCTCCTTTCTCACACAAGGATATTGTGCAGCAAGTGTGTCAGGTTAGTCTGGCAGTGTCTCTGATTTCTGAGCGCTCTGTACACAGACATGCACAAGCCTACTAAAAATGCAGGTTCCTTTAAACCCTTATCCCTCCATTTTGCTCATGAGGGGACATCTCAAGCTGGTGCCACTAGTGGCAGCAGCAACTGTGATCCTGGGAATTTCTTTCTTATTTTATTATAACCAACCTGCTAAGTCTCCAATCTGCTTTAAATGTTCAGTATTAAATCCCAATAAAATCCACCCCCCTCCTTTTTATCCACCTTGCTGAGAAACTGCTCATCTGCTTTCTTTATTTCACATCATGGGGAAGCCAAGAAAGCAACTTCCGCTATTTCACCATCTTGAAAAAACCAGGTTGAAGCTCTTCAATTAAACCCTGTTAGAAAAGCACCACATAGACATTACAGTGCCCCTGGTGGAAAATTCACACAAATTTGGCTCTTATAAATGCTGGTCCTTTTTGCTGAGGAACACATTCCCTCTAATGTCTGCCTGTTTTTGTTTATTCTCCAGTTACTTCAAAGAAACTCCCTTTCCAGGTTGTAATTCCATATGAGGGGCTATAAGTCTGATAAAAGCGACTTCAATATTATCCACACTAGAGCATCTGAAGGCACTTTTTTCCACTTTGTATACAGAACCACTTTTTAAAACAAATTGGTAACAATAGAATTTAGTTACAGTATTTTTTCTTGTGTAAATTTTTTTTAAAAATTAACTTACTTCCTATTTTAAAAGATTTTTTTTAAAGAATTGCTTAATCTATGTGATACTCTGGTTTCTTTAATAGAACATGAAATTTTAGAACATTATACCATTTAGTAATGTTGACTCAATGCATAGGGTTTTAATGAGCCTTATGATCCTAAACTTATGTTTATGATTTTAAAAATTGCTCTTGCTTTTAACGGGTAACAAGAGATATATATTTCTATTTCCATCAGCAGTTTGGTCTCAACAACAGCTTTTAAGGTTCAGGTTCACTTTGAGTTCAAGCAAATAAACTGTTCAACCTAGTATTCAGCTCAGATATTAAACTCCTTGACAGAACATATTTTTTTGTGTTCCACTTCAGAAAATGTTATTCAAGAAGGTGAGTGTAAGTTAGAAGACAAATAAGTACAACAAAAATAATCAAATAGCAGAATCAAAGCATTGCCCAGAAACTAACAAATTATTGAACTATGTTTATACATTTTCACAACGAAAAGGAAAATACTAAAATAATTAAATAAAAGTTTAGTAGGGAATTTTCTTAACTAACATGGAAATCAAAAAGGAATAAAAGTATGAGTTCTATCTGTGCACATGTAGTTAGTCTAGAGTTTAGTAGGTGGCTTATTTCATTTTGAACAACTGTTGGTCTAAGTTATTGTACTTGTATATTGTACTATATTTTTCCTGCATAAAGACCATACCATTCTCTTTTCACCACACTCCCAGGAAGGAGAATGAAAAGAGGGTGGTGTATGACATTGTGAATATTCAACAATTTCACCTACTGGGCACTGCTCATCTATGATCCCTCTATACATCCTGGTCCACATACCTCCCAGGTATCTATTTATGCAGCAGCAGCACTTCCCACTTGCCCTTCCCACTGATACTTAGACTAAGAAATTATGATGTTCCTTCTTTACTTACTCCAGTTCTTTAAAGGTTCATATTACCTCCAGGTTTATTTTCATTTTCAGCCATAACTTCAAAGGGTCATTCTATGCCCTTCTTTTCTCACTTTTTGTCTCTACCTAAAAACAAGGGTGTGGGTAGGGTTTCTCTTCAAGACAGCTCCTAACCCAGAAATAGCCTGTTAACCAACCCCCTCTCTTCTTTTTTCTTTTTTTTTTTAAATTGGTTGTTCACAACATTACAAAGCTCTTGACATATCATATTTCATACATTAGATTGAAGTGGGTTATGAACTCCCAATTTTTACCCCAAATGCAGATTGCAGAATCATGTCGGTTACACATCCACAATTTTACATAATGCCCAATTAGTAACTGTTGTATTCTGCTACCTTTCCAAACAAGAGACTTTGATATCAAAGTCCTTCCCGGTCCTAATTCAGCAAGAAAAATGTGTATAAATAAATATCTCAATACTTTTTTCTGTTTTGGTTATTGTATTAGTGAACTTTTTCTTCTTTCTGGATTAAATATCCTACTTGCAAATTTAGATATGAGTTTTGAACTATCATTAGGTTTTCCAAGCTTTTCAAGAACAGAGAGAACTAGGAACAGGATTTCACATTCCTAAAACTAAATTATATATCTTGGTTTTGCCTAATTCAATATAGATATAATCTCCTCATCCCTGTAAATTTCAAGTAGCACCATTAAAATTAATAAAATGTAATCGTTTCTTGATATTCTAGAATTTAATTTGGTATTGGTTCTTTGAGAAAAGAAGAAAGATCTTCCACTGTTCTTATCTAATAGGAAATGCACTTTGAAGATTGGCTGTCAGTTCATAGCACAAAGCAAATGTTTCAAAAAAGTAAGCAGCTCTTATGCTAGAAGAAATATGAGACAGTGAAAACTATCAATTCCATTTTGTTCACTCTTCTCATTGTTCAATGGACATGTATAAAGCAAGTCAGTGTTTCTAAGTTTTGAGAGAATAGTCAAATAAGCCAAATTATTTGCACCAGTTGTAATGATGACAGACCAATGTATCTTGTTTTAATTTTGCATAATGATAAAAAGAAAATAATTAAAAACATATAGTATCAGCAGACCACATGAATTAGCCATAGGTTGGTAAATTTCTTGTCACTAATTATGAAGTTCTTCAGTTTCTTCTTACATTGTTATTCAAAGAATCTCTATTTGTCGCCCTGACATGATATTTTAATCTTTTTCAATTAAAAAAGTTTTCACTAAATCTTTTTTCTTTTCGTATTTTTTTCTAATGCTATTCCTTACCCATGTCTTATATGTTCAAAATCTACCCAACCTTGACCTGAGTAAAATTCTTACTATTGTCTAGGTAAGTATCCCCACAGGAATGAACAATTTCTGATTCTGAACTAGCAATGGATTTATTGAAGAATTCTTTGACACTTAATATTTTGTATATGATTTATGATAGAAACCAAATCACCTTTTCCTTGATTATAAATATCAGTGTGAAGGAATCCCTATACACATTATAATGGACATTTCAATTATAATATGATCAATATCTATTTAATTACCTGATAGGTTATTTGGTTATACCAGAAAATGTGGGTCCTCATGGGTAGAAGCACATTGTTTTAAGGGGACAGGAGTTACTTTTGACATTTTGAATTGACAGGGAAGGTTCAAAGAACTCATGAATTGTTCTATAAATTCAACACAATTTACAGATTGCTTCTAGGAAACCTGAAGGAAGTCATGAAAGTTAGAGCCACCTGGGTTGACTCAGCACTACTTTCACAAATTGCTACCAATATTATACTTTGGGAGCATTAGAGCTTTCCTGTGTGGTACTTTACTGTTCCCTTAGACACCAACATCTAAATATGTCTAGATGGCCCTGTCAACTAAAATGTCAGGGCTTGCTGAATAAACACAAGAACAACACACATGAAAATATTGCAATTTTGTGAATATTTATTGTTTTAAAATGATAAAATAAAAATATTAGATAATGCTGATACTAACACTGCATTAATTTATAATCACCATTAATAATGATCTGGTCAAGTCACTAGGAATGTAAATGTGAACCATAAAAATGTGATTTAAGATTTCACAGAAATTTGTATAGATTTCTTTTCCTTAAATGTAATTTTTAATGTACTTATAAGGAACATATTAATCTAAACTGCACCACAGACCCGAAATAATGCAGTTAGAGTTAATTGTTCTTTAGGTTTTAATTTTTTCTTTTTTTATGACACAATCAGTTGAACAGATTGTTTTTACCAGTTTTGTCTAAAGGTTAAGTATACAAATTAGGTCTTCTAAAATAAACTGCAATTGGTTTGTTTCTGAAGTAAGAAAAAAAAAATGTGCACATTTTGATTGAGAGCTTTTGTGGTCTCTGAGTATTACTGCTAGCTTGCTAACAATATAGTAAAGAGATTTTTATGCATTCCCTGAATACATTTTATTTCTATGACAAATGTGCATAATTAGGAAGAATGTAAGTTTATACTATTTTGCCGGAAGCCACCTGTGAATTATTTGAGGATCTTCACTTGGTATGGAAGCCAGGGAAATTTAGGTTTTACCTTGGGAACTATTTGAGGCTCCATGGAGATGTAGATTGCCCAAGGCACGTGATCTTTATCTCTGCCCTATTAGGAAGATCCCTCAGTAGCTCTGGAGATGGGTGAAACCAATTAGGTACTTAACAGCACACCTTCTACCTTTTAGGGTCAAGAACATTCCATGGAAAACCTTTGAAGTTCCCTGCCTGGGCTCCATTTTGCTCTTTTTAGTGTGGAAGCTTGATTCATGTGATTGCCTAGCTCGTCCTGTCCCCACTTTTTAAGAAATATTTCCTGTGTGCTGTGGTTTCTTCATCGCTCTATTTTTCTTAGCTTTTATTCTGCCGCCAGACCATTCCACAGAGAGGAACCCCATTTCCACCACGTGTGAGGGATGTGGGCAGGACTATTTTTTCCCAGAAAATTATAGTAAGGTCTCTTGTACTCAATAGTATAAAGAATCACTAAAACTATTTTATCTAAATAGCAGTGCTCATTTTATAATTTGATAACATTTTTCATAAATTTAGTTCCTTGTATTATAAGCATATTATCATGAGATAATCTTTGAATAAGTAGGGAAACTTAGAAAATATTTAGTTAAGTTCATTAATTTCACAAAGAAATCAAGGTTTATCAGTAGAAGAATCAACACTATTAATTAAGCTATTAACTAATCACTATTATAATCAACAGTCTTTTAAAAATTCCATGTTAGTTGCCAATAGTTTGACTCATGCATAATATTCCATAATAGACTTCTTTATCAATAACATCTGGTTGAATATAATATACCCTTAGGGATATTTAGGTTTGATATTGTATGTTGTGCTTTAGATTAAGTGATTTTCTTTGAAGTGGAGTTGCTATTTAGAAATGCCAATTTTAAAATGGCAGACTGATTTAATTTTAAATTTATGACCAATCCTTCAATAAATATATGATAATAATAAAGACAACATTTTCCTCAGTAATCAGGTTCATGTTATTGTTCGATGTGTCTCAAACAGAAAAGGCAAGACTGGGATAAGAATTTTTTCAGTTAAAATACAGATTCTTCAGAAAGATTAAAGACACACATTCTGAGTAACCATCACTTACTTGTGTTGGTTTCTGTTTTCAAACACTTACATCAGTCTCCCTCAATGTATTCCACTCTAGATGATATCAAAAGTAAATCAGTTGATTGTTAGAACATAGATACCTGGGTCTTACCCAAAATTCTAGAAGTTGTGTCAGAGAATTTGTATTTTTTTTTTTAACAGGTTTTGAACTCAGAGGTACTCCAGCACTAAGCCACATCCCCAGCCCTATTTTATTTAGAGACAGGGTCTCACTGAATTGCTTAGCATCTCCTTTTTGCTGAGGCTGGCTTTGAACTCCTGATCCTCCTGCCTCAGCTTCCTGAGCCTCTGGGATTACAGGTGTGCACCATGGCCCCTGGCTGAGAATCTGCATTTTGATTAACCAGTAAAGAGTTTCTCAAGCACATTAAAAATAAGAACATTTTATTGTGATTGCCTAATTAGGCCTTTATGAAATATAAGTAAATGTTTTGTTCACTAGCTTTTGGATCCAAATTTAAAATGAGATAAATACTTTTCCCGATCTCATTTTCATTGGGTCTAGTCCTCAGATTTAGAATTTGACCCTCTATTTTATCATAAGAAATTATAGGCCAGAGATATATGAAACAAAAGAATCAACTTCCATAGAGATGCCTTTCTTACCACTAGAATAGTTGCAATGTAGAAACAAAGGAGATTTTTTTCTCTACTTTTAATTTTATGAATGTTCCAAGTCATCTGAGTTAAATTTAGACTCTTCAGTTTTATGAGTGTCACCTGTTATTTTATAGTAAATTCATGAAGCTATCAGGGTCTGGTAAAAGGCAGAGAAACATAGAATTAACTCACTTCTTCACTCAATAAATATTTATTGAGAATATACTAGGTGCTGAAAGTAGCAGGGTAGTGGGGAAAACTCATAAAAATGCTCTTATGTAAATTACATTTATTATCAGTGGAGACACAATAAACATACCTCCTGAGTTGGTGAATATATTTTAAGGAGATGAGAAAATTAAGTATAGGAATATCTGGAAGAAAATGTTCCTGGTAAAGGGAAGAGCAAATACAAGCACTTGAAGAAGCATTTTTAAATAGGAGAAACATCAATTAAGTAAAATAATGTGGAGACACTAAATATATCAAAGACATAAAGGTCAGTGGTGGCAAGGTCACTGAAAGAGCTTGCTGGTCATCTTAAAAATTTGACTTTTACTCAATGTAAAACAATGTCTTTAGAATAATTCAAGCAGAGTTTTGATGACATTTTGAGTTAAAAAAAAAGTTACTAAATTCTATGTTGGACGAACTGTGGAGGAAAAATAAAAGAAAGAGGAGTGACCTATCACATTACAAGCTTTCTGTATATATCCATATATCTAGTCTGGAGGGATCATAAGCCAGACTAGAAATGATGATGAATTAGGCTAGGGTAGTAATAGTAGAGGTGGCAATATGTGGTCAGAGTCCAGATATCAATTGAATTAGAAAACATTACTTGGTGATGAATTTTAAAATGGTATAAGAGAGAAAAATAAAGGTACAAATTAACTCTTAAGTTTTGGGGTTGAACAACAACCTGAAAACGTTAATTAACAAAGATAGGATAAAATTTGAAGGGAAGGTCAAGAATTTATATTTGGAAACTTAACTGTTAAATTTTGGTAGCTAAGAGATATCTAAATTTTATATTTAGAAATCTTAAATTTATTGAATTTAGATAAGTCTTAGGAATCCAAATAGATTGAATTGGTAATTAAATGAGTTTCTTTGTATCGAGACACAGCTTAGCTGGAGACACAGATGTGAAGTCATCAGCACCTAGATAGTACTTATCACCAAGTCCCAGGATGAAGTCAGCAAAGAAGTACATGCTAGTGGATGAATTCAGAGGACCCAAAGTTTTGACATAGGGTACCTAAACTTGAGACATCTGGGAGATAAAGAGGAAGTAGTAATGATTCTGAAAAGAAGCAGCCAGGGCAGTAGGAAGATATTTGCAAGTGTGTTGTGTTCTGGATGTCAAGGGAAGTGATTTAAGAAGCAGAATGGGAAATTTATCAAATGCTATTGAGAAGTACAGTGCTATGAGCTCAATAATTGGTCATTAGATCTACTAATGTAAAGGTCATTGAGAATAGCAATCCTTTGTAAGGAGGAAATTATACAGGAGGGAGGATGGAATTATTGCAGTGAAGACCTTGAGTAAGTGAGGTTAATTATACAAAAGAGGCCCCAGTAGTGTGAACAAGTCATCAAAAATCCAACTGACCATATATCACAGTTTGCCCCAGACAATCCCATTTTACCTTAGGCAGTCATGATTTATGCTTATGGTAATTACTGATCACATCACTTTGCATTTTCAAAAGTGTACCATTTTTGGCATTAAAATATATGGATATATTATATTGCCTATAAAAATCATCATTGAGTGTTGTGTTCATAAACTAAAAGTAAGGCCAATCAATGCGATTTTCCTCTTCTTTAGCCACCTATGCCTATGATAAGGCAGAGAGAGAAGTGAAAATTTAGATTTAATCGAATATATTTTTTCAATTCTCATAGATGAAAAAATAGAAGGATGAGAGAACTGAAGATGTTTTCAGAAAGCTTGTAATGTTTAACCATTTAATGTAATTATAGAAGAAAATAAGAAGATGAGGGAGAATAAAATAGGGTAAAATCTGTAGATTCCAATGGAACAGGTTTTCCTGATTTTGGTGACTAGAAGTACTGAAATAGAAAGAGAAGAAGTGTTCACAGAATGGAATATTGGCAGTTGAGGTTACAGTGTAGTTGACAAAATGGAAATGAAATGTCTGATTATAGGATCATGAAAGTGAGGACTAAAATTACTTAGAGAATAAAACCACTGGAGGAGAGAAGTTCAAGAATAAGAAATAATGGAGTATTGGAGAACTCATCTGTATGTTCATGTTATCATTCAGAAATAACACTGGTGTCATATAGGAGAGAATGACTGCAATTTGGAAGTTAATGTATTTGAGGAACGAGGAAGAAAGGGAACTTGAAAATCTTTTGGTGAACAAAATTATAATCAGGTTATACCTGGTTATGTTAACCCCATGGCATGGAATTCCAAGCTAGATGATGTTAGGAAGGAAGGAGACACAATGGCCTGAAACTAAATTAAAAAGTGACAAAGATACCCTCTTACCTCAACACATAGAAAATGTGTGCAGTTTGAAAATATTTATGCTATAGAGGTCTATAGTTGCAGATATTATCTTTACAAGAAAGTCTAGCTTTCAGGTAACCTAAGAAATTAAAATACTTACTGAAGAAATGTTTAAGAATATAAGAGGGTTTGTCAATGAGCTACCCAAGCTCCAGAGGAAAATAGCTATGAAAGGATGAGCAATGAATCAGAAAAGACAGTCCTCAGAACCAGATGGGGGACAGAAGATAGAAGATGAAGAATTGAGTGGAAGTTGTGGCTCCATGAGGTAAAATTATATAAGCAAAGAAAGAGGGTATAAAACATGAACCCAGCAAATTCCAAGGCATAATAGTAATAATGCTGCTGATGTTGACAGAGTAGGAATGGGGGCAGGTCTGGAGCTTTTCCTGATGTGGAGACTGGGATGAATGATTTCCCTCTAAATGTTGTCTCTTGACCTTGGTGACAAATACAGATAGGGCAGTTCTAGGAAATCTTTCTGGATTCTGCCAAATGGAGGCTTAATGGCAAGTCTGTATTAATCTTTGTCGACATAAAGAAAGCTCAATTGTGAACCCAGAGGAAGGATAGCTCAATTCAAGTATATGGTTTTACCATTTAATATTAGTTTAAGTTTATGGAAATTTAAATTAATTTTAACTGTATAATCTATGATGTCAACAGCTGTATCAGTAGTGAGATTTGGGCTATTTGAAAATATTGAAAATCAATAAAAAATGTTTTCTTCTCACCAAAAGACAGTATATTGGTACTGTAATAAAACTTCCTACATAACTAGATTCTTGGGCAAATTCTGTAAAATTGCTATTTTTAGACATTGAGCAGTAAGGAACACAGAAATGTGATACCCAAGAGAAGTAAAGTGATATTCTTGAGCCTTAGCATGGGGATCCCTAGTAGAATATATGTCCTTGCTGAGCTGAAGAGACAAAATCCTGGAATGTGGGGTGGCTTAGGTGTCAGGAACTTGCCTACAGTTAATACCCAGTCAATTCATTCAAACTAATATGGATTGTTTAGGTTACAGCTCTCACAATCCAATTACTTCACGTTGGAATATTCCTGCATTAACACAGAAGCTTTGAAGAGACACATCACATCCAGCTTTATAATATTTTCCAGATTGTCTAACCTCCAAAACTGTCAGAAGCAGAACATCCATATACAATTATGGGTTTTGAACTGTCCTGTGACAGAGGCAATGCGTCTCTTGAGAACTCTCAATGCAAAGGCGTCAATTTGAGACTGCCCATTTGCTATTGGGACACCCTGTTTAATAGGAGGTTCTGTACCAGCCACGGAGCTATTCAGTTCTTGACCTTGAGATTTAGATGTGAGCTGCTTGGGCGTAGAAAATTATGGTTGCAAGCTGATAATCATAATCGGGCTGCTCATACTCATGACCTTAGTTCTGCTTACTTTGAAGAAACTTTCTCACAATAAATCCTTTTGGTGTTATACCTGTATAATAAACTTACTGAGCTGGTTGTGTGTCACTATCTCCCTACCAGGTTGTAGTCACTGAGACCCAATTTTTTTTTTTATCTATTTGTGTGTCTGATTGTCTTTTCCCCATCCCCTCACTGGCCAGTCCGGAAACCTGAATTAATGGCCCTGCAGGTTGTGGCACCCAGTTATATGACAGAGGTGCTGGTGAAAATTCACATTTGAATTTTCTGTTCTTGTGTTCCTTTCATCATATCAATTGTCATCAAGCTGGGAAGCATTCCCTCCATGATGGTTAATTTTTTGTGTGTGTTAACTGACTGAACTAAATTACGCTTAGATAGCTGATAAGACAATATTTGGGGATGTGTGTTGTGGAGGATGTTTCCAGAAGAGATTAGCATCTGAATTAGTAGACTGATGAAGGAAGACCATCTTCATTTGGGTGGAAATTATTCAGCCCAATCTTTGAGTAATAGAACAAAAAGACAGAGGAAAGGTGAATTTGTTTTTCCTGCACTGGAACAGCAGTTCTCTTGGTGCTCAGACTTTCTGACTGACAGGAAATTCCATGATTCTTTCCCCTGGTTCTCAGGTTTGGAATTTAGACTGGAATTACACCAACTTTCCTGGGCCTCTACCTTGTAGCTGGGAAACGATGAGATTTCTCAGTCTTCATAATTGTGTGATCTATTTCTTAATAATATATATTTTTTCTTAAGCAATAACCTATACATTCTGTTCTTTCTGTTCCTCTCGACAATGCTGATAACCGGCTCCTCTTCCATTTCAACTATTCTTATCCTTTCCTGTTCTGTCATTTGTCTCTTTTGTCTTAACCCTTATCTTTTTTTGCTTCTTTCTCACATCTCCTGTCTTATTTTCCCTGGAGGATTAAAGCCTGGTTTTTCAAAAATTCCAGATATTTTGCCATTATTTGAGTCAGATGATACTTCAAATATATATTTTTTCTTTTTTCCCTGGGAAAATAATTCTGAGTGCCAAGGGAAAATAAGGATAGGAGTTACATTCTTAGTAGTCCAATAAATTCTTTTAGAGGAAACATGTTATTAAAAGAAGAATAAAATCATGAAATAGCAGAAACACTTTGCTTTTGTGGAAGTCCAATTTCCTGGCTTCTGATGTTCTTGTTTCTATATGTAAAGAAAGATGAAACACAGGAAGTATCAACATCACTCAAAAGAGTAACCTTGAAAGGAATGATACATCTTCCATTTATTTCCTCTGTTTTTATGAGCCAAAGTAAAAGAATCAAATGGGTTATGTTAGGATAACTTAGCAATGAGTACCTCTATTGGGCAGAGTTCAAAGCTGGCTAGGTTCCCATGTGTTCATTTAAAAAAATTATTTGTTTTAATTAGTTATACATGACAGTAGAATGCATTTATGCACTTTGATATATCATGCTAAGCGAAATAACCCATGTGCTCATTTTAAATGTGGGCAAATGGCAGTATGTGCTGAAGTTCCAAAACAAATCAATTATTACTAGGAAAAAATTTTAAAAAATCAGTATGTTCTTATCATAATGGTAAATCGAGATGAATAAACCAATGTGTTTGGAAAAATTATATGGATAAAAAATTAAGACTACAAATCCTGGCAACAAAAGTATTAATAAGTGGGAAGCTAATCTATTTTTATAGCCAAAATGTTCTTATCAGAATTAATGATCTAAATAAAAATCTATGGTATTTTATAATGTCTACATAATTCTTTCCTGTAATCTCCTCTCCTTTTCCAGAGAGGGATGTTTTTCTTTTATTTCAAGCACTAGAGTAAAGCTATTTTTTCTATTCTAACCTCATCATGGAATACATTCTCAACATTTCACTTCTGAAACCATCTGGTGTGTTTTCCCCATATACACTCAGCATTTTGCTAGTTGATATCAGTTCAGTGTCCTAAAATTCAATGTAATTCCAATACTATGTACCTGGAGTTAGAGTCAGATCCCTTAGGTTACAGGAAAATTCCACAAGAGAGCTAACTAAAGTCTAGCCTCCAGAATTTCTGACTGACTAGCTATGAATTGGTGGTTCCCCCACAACCTCTTCAATTTCATTTAATATGCTAGTGCAATTCACAGAACTTAGGGAGATATTTTATTTACATTTACCATTTTATTATAAATAACATTACAAAGTGCCAAATGCCAATGTCTCGGCTTGGCACAGAATCACGAGCCACCACACAGCTTTGTAGGTTCAAACAGCAATTCTTTATTCCTGATCTCTCACACAGCCTCCACACAGGTTCAGGGGCAATCTCAATCCCCCCCCAACTCCCCCCCCCCCCCCCCCCCCCCCCCCCCCCCCCCGGCACAATTCACGTCCTAAATAAATACTTTCTCTCCGCAAGAACTGGGGGGGGGGGACCTCAGGCAGCAGGCACGCCCTACTCCCAGCAGAAATAATCTTCAACCTCCAACTTCCCTAAAACTCCTATTGTCACGCCCTAAACCCAAGGACAGGGATACTTCCTGCAGGATACACCCTAATCCTGGATCCACCCTGGTCATTGAGCAGGGTCACCTTTCTCAAACACACAAGCAAGGTCGCAGCAAATTTCCAAGGCAAGTCCATTTAACATGGGGTACGCTGGCAAGGATTAAGATGCGTCATTCCTACTTGGTAATGGCTCTCAGCAACAAAGGATAGAGGTAATTATCTGGATAGAAAGATGCCTTTGGCAAGCTATGGGGGAAGGTATTTTAATGCTCTTGCAGGTTGTACTACCCTCTAGACACATATATTCAGCAATCCAGAAGCTCTCTGAACCCCATAGTTCAGAGTTTTTTATGTAGGCTTCATTACATAGGTATGTTTAGAAATTAACTCAAATCTCCAGGCCCAAGTTCCCAGAATATGGGAGATAGGAAAGAAAGTTACAAGTTTCTAATCATAGTTTAGTCTTTCTGGTAACTTTGCCTCATCTAGAAACCCATCAAAAGTGACTTTGATAGAATAAGACACAGAAAAATTCCAATGATTAGGCATGCTATGCTTATGCAAGGAACTGGGCACAAAAATCAAATATATGTTTTTTTCTTATTTTACAATAACCTTTGCTTATTTTGAAAACTCATCATTAAAATTGTCTTGTAAGATTCATATAAATTTGAAAAGATAAATTTCAGTTTTGAATAAGAAATCTATGTATGAAGCCAACTACCATATTTTATTAAATCTATGCTGAGTTTTATTTTAAAGACATTAAAATGTGCAAAAATAATCATTTTGAAATTAATACCATGAAGCAGTGTTTTTAAAATTCTTTTTTATTTAAAAAAGCAAGAAAATTTTCAAATTATGTTTTATCTATAATCACTGAAGTTTCAAAATTTTATGATTGCCCTTCTGCCTGAAATATATTAATTATTGTGAAGAAGTCAATGTTTAGGAAGAATATTACTTTTTAATGCAAGTATAAAACATAATGAAAGAAGGTAGTTTAAAATATTACATGATAAAATATATTAATGAGATAAAACTAGTAGGTAAATTATGAATATTAGTGGATAAAATTTTCCCTATACACTTTGAAAACTGGTGAGATATTGAAGTGCCAACACTGGAAAAATAAAATAACATCAGAGTGAAGAAATGGTGTGAACAATGCAAGAAATTATACAACTGTTCCAAATTTTTTATTTATATAAAATTCATGGAGTTTAACCATTTTTATTAGCAATAGCAGTGTTTCTTCAACTGATATGAATTAATTTTAAAATATTTTCTACATACCAAATATTATGTATGTATATATATGTGCATATGTAAGAAGAATTAGAAAATAAATACCACGTACTTAGTATCATGCATAAGAAACAGATTATTAAACAAATTCCTATAACATCCTCCAAACACTGTAAAGATTTGTTCCTATCATTTTAGAACACAGAGAAATTAATGAGTCTGAATTTTATGTTTTCCATCTTCTATTCTTCCTATATATTTCACATACTTTATAAAAACAGTGTTTTATTTTGCTTGTTTTAAACTTTACATAATTGGTTGACTTACTATATTATGTTTTTCCCTTTTAAAGATGCATTATTTTAAAATATGAAACTGAAGTCTCTTTGCATTTATTTTCAAGGATATAGTGTATTTATCATAGTTTATATTTGGATTTCAAATTTGATTTTTTAGTAGAATTGCATTGACAAATGGTTGATTTTTCAAGAAAATACACATGACATGATAAAACTCCTTAAATTTTAGGTACATTTTTATTAACTCTAATATTTGGCACTTGAAGCACATTATTGTAATATTCATATGCGCTATAGTTTTTTTTTTAACTCTTTACCACACATGATTACTATTATCATCTTTGTTGTCTTTTCATTGCTGGTAGAGAGCTACTGCTTTATATAAAGAACTTAACTGTGGCCTAATGTTTAACAATGTGTTGGCCAGTAAGAGTTTTGAAATGGATATGACTCTATAATAAAACATGCCTCTGTATATAGTAATATTGCAAAAAATAAATGATTCTCCATATTCTTGAGTTCATTAAAACATCTGTAGTGATCTGTAAAAGCTATTAAGAACACTCAGGTTGTAAATTAGATATTTATGATCAGTAGTTTGTTCGCACCAAAAGTTCTCACTCCTTTCATCAATCCTCATCCCATCTCAACTCTAAGGAATAACAAAAGAGGGAGAAGATGTGGCTTGTAATTAAAATAAGGAAGTATAAACTTTTTAAGACAGTGAAATTAAACATTCTTTTTCCTGCAAGATATGTCCAAATGATTCTATATGTGGGAAAGAAATATTGAGCTGCAATTCAGCATAATGGAAAAAAATTGATTGACTAGAAAAGAAACAGAAGCATCTGAAGCTTGTCTGGTTTTGTGTGCTAAGAGCTGAGGTTTAGGTCAAGCTATGAGACATTCTGTGATGTTGTGTGTTGGCTACATAAAAACTATAAAAATAGCTGTAGATAGAATATCAGTATCTAGGAAGGGAAAATATGCCTTGTTGACACCTAACAATCTGGTACCATGTAAAGCAAGAACCTTTTTCTAGTATGTTCTGATGAGAACTATTATGTCAATTAGAGGAATAGGGAAGTTCTTTAGTTGTCTCCAAGGTGCCATTGAAATAAAGAAAATAAATTCCACATAAATGAAGTCACCTTTCTATGACAAAGCCCAGCATAACAACAAATTGTCCAACTAAAGATATGACCACGCATAAAAGTTGATAAATCACAGCAGTTAAAGCAAATTATTTCACTAGAACACATTAGAAGCAATATGGTACTAATTAATGGTTATGATTTCAGTACTTCAGATTTTTTTTATTCATTAGATTTTTGTTCATTTGTTGTCAAGTAGTTATTGAATGACCATTTCATGCCAGAAACCATTCTATACATTGAGAATGAATGAAGCAACATTTTACTTTACAAGAGGATACATTTATATTATGTAAGGGGTCATTACCACAACAAAGAATAACAATCAGAAGATAAAAGCGGCATGGAAGGCTTATAGATATGGATGTACAATTAAGAGAAATGATTTTAAGGAAAACTAAATTGCTAATTCAAAACAGTAAGGAAGATGTCATATTCAAAATAGAAAAGCAACTGAGTAAAAAACCAGTCTGAGATAAGTGTGTGTGTGTGTGTGTGTGTGTGTGTCTGTGTATATACACATGTGCTAAATTCAAGAAGATTTAATGGAAAAATATTACTAGGTTAAATGTAGCCATGAATATATACAAGAAATGAACTCACTATAAATGCAAATAATGAAAGAAGTGACCCTAAGATAAAGTGATAGCTCATATCTATTGGGTATTACTATTTATTATATATACTTATTCTCTTCCCTCTTATCTCCCTCCATCCCTCTCTTTTTCTCTGTCTTTTCACAACTTCATGGCTGAGCTCAGTTATGATCGTCCTTTTAGACTTACCCTAATTGTACGACCAACAAGAGGCAAAGACAAATTTCAGACACACGAGTATCTTATTCTAAAGACACCCCTCCATTCCTACAACTAAATAAACACAGAAGGAAAAGAATAAATTTATCTCCAAAGGAAAAAGTACATTAGACATTATTCCATGAAATGTGGAAAAAGAACGGGATATGTTCACAGTGATTTCTAGTAGGGTGAGTTTTGTGGAAAATTTTAAACTGAGCATTCTATTCACACAAATCATCAGTGATATACAGTCCATAGATAAAGCCGAGACATGGAAGGACTCTGAGAATATGGCTTCACAGTGTCATTTATGGTTGATCTGAAAGTGCACCAGAGAGTTTAGAAATGAGAGCAAGGTAAGAAGCAAGAATGATAAAGAGAGGGCATAAAATCAACAGCAACAGGAAGAATGCAGAAAGCCTTTCTCTTTGGCTTAGTATCAACTTGGAATGTAGAGAGAATATAAAAATAATTGATGAAAGAATACTTGAGTTAAAATTAATAAAAACATGAATATCAAAGACCACCTAATGCTAGAAAACTCTGGGTGGTGAGATGAGAGAGAAAGTGACATATCTTGAAATGCTAACATCCTCCTGTTACAAAACTGATTTTAATAGGTGTCATTCCTTTTTGACTTTCATAAAGATAGGTTTCGATAATTCTGTTCTAAAGGCAACGAAAACAAAAAGTCAGTTATTTAATTCCTACAGCAAAAAGAAGCAAGGGACAGAGTGAATGATGTTTCAAAAGTTAGGACTCACACAGGAAGGGTAGAAATTGAATTGATTGGGAATGAAGAAATAGGGAAAGAAAAATAAGCAAAATAGGGGAGCATTATTAATCACAGGAAAATATAATTCAGGACAAGGCACATTAAAATGTGTAAAGAGTGGAAAAGAACTTCAATCTAAAATATGAGCAGTCTAGAAAACTCAAAATGAGGAAATATAAACTGCTAATAAAATACAAATATTTTTAATCTTGCCAATAATTGGTAAGTGCAAACTAAAGCAAACAAATGAATTATAACTAAAATTAGCATGATTAGTCCTGGTGATGGAGCATGAGACAACTTACCTGCTGTGAATAAAGGCATGAAATTGTACATAGTTTAAGAAGCTAATGTGATATTTTAATACAAATAGCTTTAAAGAAAAGTAGCTACTGTTATCTAAGCAATTTTTCCTTTGAGAATTAATTCTATGAAAATAGTCAGACATGCTTAGAATGCTTTATGCATTAGAACTTTCTGTGAAAACTCTTATGGTATTCAAAAATGGACACCAACAAAAGTATTTATTCTTTGCAATGTTTAGTTAATTTTTGAAATAGGAAAATGTTAAAGTATAACAACCATTAAAGCCATGCTTTAGTACAATATCTTACACTGTGGAAAAGAGAGTATTATGGGTAATATAAAGTAAAGAGTAAAATCTAAAATTGTATAAAAATTGTGACACTGATTTTAGAATATATATTTTTATAGCTTCACCACACATAAACATAGTTGATGAAACTTGCATATCTACTGGGGGTGGAAAACTAACTGAATTTTATTTTTATTTATGTTCTGGTTTTCATTAATCAGTAAAGACAAAAGCAGCATTTGTATTCAAAAATTTTAATGTAAATTTATTATTATTACCAAACTAACTGTGCTTTCACACTACACATCAAAATGATAAGTTACTCTAACCAAATATCTCTCCAAATATGAAGACCATGATGCCTTAATTTTTTGAATCTTTTGCAACTCATGAGACAGTATCTTCTTTAACCAAGACAGGGATGTTATCAGGGTTTAGGAGGTATAAAACGTGCCACCTAAGCCCTGAAACTGGAAAAGAGGCATGATCTTGCAAATAATTTGACAGAAGTCCAAGTCAATGTACTGGCTAACATCAAGGGTATTCTAAATGAAGCCACTAGGAAGGTTCCTAGGGATCCCTTGAAATGGGCCATTTGACACAATTTTGCACTGTCAGTAGACCAGTGGTAAACTAAAGATTTTGAAACACGTGATGGCCTTTAAGTTCTTGACACATTTATTAGAAGATGCAGTTATGCAGCTATTATGGGTCTTTACTGAGCTGGAGAACATTCAAATTGCAGCACCTTTCTTAAGAATGAATTATTAAGAGGCTGTAAAAAAATTAGCAAGTTGTTAGTGTAATGTGCAGTTCTAATAGCTCTCCTGAAGAGACAAACTAATGGTCCTGTGCCTCTGAGGTGAGTAGGTAGCAAGGATGATGTCTCTATTAACAAATAAAAAACTTATATGTCTCAAAAAGTACCAATCACAGCTATGAAATGACATGGAAGACAGAGCTAGCTATGTTGCAATGTCATCCGCCCTCCTGATTTAATGTCTTGTTGCTGTCCTATTTGATCAGATTACTGTGTCAGAGAAATCCTTAAAAAGTAGAAGACGAAGTTTGGAAAAAAAAATGTATGTAACAAAAAATGTTAATGAAATCCTTGTGAAAAAACTCAAATTGGAACTTTTTATTAAAAAGATATTTCAGAGAATTTAAATCTTTTAATGATTTAACTGGTAAACTGCTTTAAAGATGCAAGTCACACACAATGTACTGGGAAGATTCTAATTTATATATGGTATAATTTTACTATTAGTTGTATTGTATGCTAAGCATTTTTGTTAATTACCATGAATGAGCACTTAGATGCCTCTTAAAACAAATAACAGGATGACAGAAAACCACAGTGGTAAAAACCCATGTGGATTGAAACATTAGCTCTAATTTAACCTCAGAGGTCTGGAACAGTGCAGTCTATCTACATTAAATATATTATGAATGAATATAAAGATTTGCACATCTTTTAATAAAATATCTGCAGATGTAAAGAATTTGGCTAAATGGGAATATAGTTGCATACAAATCAAAATAAGATACGGCAACTTTGTTAGCTTTCCATCATTGTGATAAAATATCTGAGAAAAATCAACTTGCAAGGAGAAAATATTTATTTGGGCTCACAATTTCAGAGGTCTCACTTGAAGCTTTCTTGGCCCTGTCGCTTTAAGCCTGTGGCAAGGCAGAACATCATGCAGGGGGCATGTGGCTAAGCAAACCTGCTCACCTCATGGTGGCCAGAAGAAAGAAGACAGAATCACCAAATGTCTTTCAAGGGCCTGCCTTAGCAGTCTAAATTTCTTCCATTAGGTCTCACATGTTTTAACACATCTCAGTACCACAAGCTGCCCACCAAGCCTCCAACACATAGACTTTGGGGGACATTAAGATCAAAACCGTAGGAGCAGCTAAAATATTGTCAATCACAGTAATAGATTTTCTTAATATAAGAAAACATTATGATAATTTTAATAATGTGATCACTGATAACTATTAAAACAAGTATGCATTTATACATTTAATAGTTTTATTCTTAAATCAAGACTGTGGGTTAGGGAATAAGAATATTGCAAGATGAAGAAAGACTGCTCCTTGTTGCCTTATGCTCATGCCACCTTTTAGGACAAGTAAAATGCATCAGGCCTGTTTTCTTTCCATAAGAAAATGTAAGATGATTTGTGAATAACTGAGATTATGGAAGGGTGTTTTGACATCACAGTAAGACCAAGATTTTTACTCACAGTAAATCATGTAAAAGCAATGCAGTGGGAGAATATATACTAGAGTAAGTTTTCTGAAGGAAATTAACCCTTAGGAAATATAAGGCACTGTTGATTCTCAGAGGACACTTGCCCATTCCAGAAAATTCTGTCAACCCTTCTGGCCAGGATGCAAACTCTATATAAAAACCGTAAATTAAGAGCTCCCAAATAGATATAAGTGAAAAATTTTGGTCACAATAAAGAAAACATTTCTTTAGAGAGAAAAATGCTTGATGACACTAAGAGAGAGAGAGAGAGAGAGAGAGAGAGAGAGAGACAGAGAGACAGAGAGACAGAGAGAGACAGAGAGGAGAAAACAATTTTTCTCATTCAAAAAAGGATTAAAGCTTCCAGTCATCCCATTTCACTCAAAAATAAGGACATTCGTCTTGGAAAAGAAAATAGATACTCCTAATACAAAATATTTTGAATAACTGCAACAACTAAGAAGCTGCACAGCCTGTCCTCTCTGCCTTGGGTCATCTCCTGCTAATTCCCTCACTCTGCTGCTTTGGCTCACTTGATGTTTTTTGAGACTCTGCACAATTCTTGGCTCTTTCTGGATGTTCTGCTTTCAAAATGCACGTATGGTTATCTCCATTATATTTAGGTCAGAATTCAAATGTCTCCTCCCTGGGGCAAACCTTTGTAATTGCTTTTCACTCCAAATTCTTCATTCCTCTACCCATTTATTTTGCTGTCTTCATTCGTACCTGGCAATTCTATGATGTTCTTATTTCTTTGCTTTTATGTCACACTTCCCAACTAGTTGGTAAGCTCTTTGAGTACAGAGTACAGAATTCAGAGTTCTATTTTGTTCATGCTTTATTTCCGGGCCTTATAATAGTCATCTCTTACACAGTACAAGTCTAATGTTGTATTTATTATTAAATATAACCTGAAGTTACTTTTTAATTTTTATGGTAATCACAGCCATTCCATTTTGGTAGTTTGAGTTTAAAATAGACTATTTTCATTCTTCCATTTTTAAAGAATATACTTAAGGACTAAGTTAAACAAATAGCTGCTAAATGGAACTATATTGGACCTACAATGCTTTCAATATTTAAAATCAAAACAAAACAAAAACTCACTCTAAGGGGGCCAAATCCATATCAAAATCCACACATTACTAATCATTTCAGAATCTGTAGTTTTACAATTCTATTATTATACAATGAAACAATAGCCATAAAATAAAACAATAGGAGAAAAGAAATGGGCATCTTTAATTTGTATCAAACATTAAATTCCCAGCACTAAATGAGAACTGGAACCACATGTGCAGGGAGACTTCTAGGATAAAAAAACTCCAGTAATCAATTTCAGAAAGCAGTTGCATTCCCCCTGTCTCTCCAAGCTATTGCTTTTTCTCTACCTCTAACTCCGTGTAGTTCAGGGATCTTGCAAATATGGGTGGACCTACAGAGAAGGAAATGAGAGATGGGCCAGGTGTTAGAATTTTTGTTTTTTATCAGAACTGTCCTTTTACTATGTAGTTTTCATCTCACCCTTTGTACTTTTCCACCTCTTGCTCAGTATGTTTTCTTTTCTCTCCCATGTCCTTCTCAGATTCTTGATGAGCCATCTCTGCTCTCAGCAGTGCCTTTCAAATACAAAAGTGAAATTGTTCAGGAGGATGGATGTTTTAAGAGTTAGAAATAGCAGGCAGCCAGAGAGCTGTCCCTGAATGACATGTAGTTGAAAGAAGGCCATCTACCTCTTATAGAAAAGGACAGGAAGCTAAGATTCTGTAATCAGGTTCAAGAGAGGCAAGGAAGGTGGCCCATGGTTTCTGTATATCGTGCCGCCTTCTCTGTGAAGACCCTGAGTCTCAACATTCTGAAGATTTATCAGCCATTCAGGTCCTGAGAACTGTCTTTCTGATTTCCCAATCTGGGATTTCCATTATCCTGACTCCATGCCCCAGGGCTCTCACTAGTAGCCATACTTCCTTGCACTGTCATTGGTTAGCTGCCTCAGGTAGAAGAACGTGTTGTGTGGCCTCACACTGGGGAAATTTTTTTCCCAGTATTTAGATGAGTCCATTGTGCTCTTTTGACTCTGCAGGTAACACAGTAATTTGGTATATATTTTTCTCTTCTGTGTCTGGACAACCCTTACAGAGCTAACTGTCAAAGTTGTGGGAGGGCAAGTTTATGTGTTGTTTCCTCAACTCATAATTCAGAATGAGCCAGGGTTTCTAGGCTCAGGGTGAACCAGCCTTGTCTCTGGCTTTGGAACCACATAGTTCAGTTGCAATGATCCATAAATATCTGTTCTCTGAGAAAGCCAACAAGAAAACAAACAAATAATAATAAATTACAACATATATACCAGAAAAACTATATATATATATATATATATATATATATATATATATATATATATATATTCTGATATTTATGTATATCAGAAAATTAGAATTGTCATGATTAGGGAAGTTTTCTCAGAAAAGGTGATAATCTGCAGAAATATCTCAGAGGTCTCAGTTCTTGCTTAAATTATGTCCTACTAAGATGCAAAGATTTGTGTTTAATCCCTACTCTGAGCCCAGTGCCCAGAATGGTGCTAACAATTATTAATAATTAAAAGTGTTCATTTAAAGTTTTTTAATAAGTTATGCGTGGGTTTTTTTTTTACATTTTCTTTCAAAGGGAATGTAATTTGGTAACACATCAACATAACCCAATTAAAATTTTTAATTATATAATCTGTTTTTAAAAGTTCAATCCTTAACCATCCTGATACATTGGTTCACTCAAGCAATTCTTTTCCCAAAAGATTCTTTCTTTTTGTTAAAAACAACAACAACAACAAAAAAAGATATCTATAAAAATGACAAAATGACATAATGGAAGTGAAGAGAGCCCTTTGCCCTTTTGGTTCAATTCATTTTATCTGGTTTTCTTATCTGTCTTCTGGGTGAGTATCTGCTTCTTCACTCATAATGGAACATAAAAATTCTTTCTTCGATGAATTTCATTTTCTCCTGAAAGAAAAGGGTGCCATGGATATCAGAGTCAAGCCAGTCTTTTTGGAATCTGCCTGTCAGATGTGTGACTCACATATGAAAGAACAAGGCAAAATATAAAGGCAGGAGGGCAGTTGGGGCCATAAGAGATTAATAGGTTTTAGAATCCTTCACCTCCAGTTACTAATTCAAATTGACTTACTTCAAAGTGGTCAAGGTGAAGCATTTCTGTTGTATATATTTAAAATCATATTTTGGTTTCAAGAAGAAGTGTCTAAAGACTGGAGAACAAAAGACAAGCCAGCAACAGGAAGGGCCAGGAGGGGACAGGCAAGGCGGTAGAAATGGAATAAGTTTTGAGGACATAGTGCTTGATTATTTTGTTTTCCTAATTACATTAATCAAAGGAATCAAAATAAATGTTTGCGGATAGATCATATTCATATCTTAAACACACATTATGAAAGGAATTTCAAAAATATAACTCATTTTACTTCTTAAATTTGATGTCTTGCTGTAGATAACAGGTTTGAACACAGTTTTTTTTTTCCTTTGAGTTTAGAATAATAGAAATTAAAATATAAACAATACTGAGATGGTATTTATGATTTGTATAGCAAAAGTGTGCAATTTTTGCATGTTGCTTTTCCCTAACCTCCCTCTGGAGGCTGTAGATGGGATGATGATGATGGTGTGGCATCTATATTTCTGGGAGAAAGCAAGGAGTTATTAGCAACATGATAATATGAATGCAGTGTAAAGATAGCTTATTATTGCCTCTCTTAATTGTTTTAGAGGATGGTGGCAATAAAAGTAAAGTCAATAAAACTGATTCATTTAAAGCACTTCATAACATTTCAGCAGAGAAAAATAGTATGTCATGTGCATAGCTCTGGAGACATGGGAGTACATGCCTACATCTGGAAATTCACAGGTGGGTTTACTTTGAAATGTGTCATTAGCAGCTTATCTTCTCTATCTGAAGAGAAAACTAGCATGATATCAGATATGTGGAGCAATATCAAGCTAAGAGATGAAATTTGGCTTTTTTCTTTTGGTACTTTTCTTTGGGGGGGGCGGTTCTGGGAATTGAACTTAGGGGCACTCAATGACTTAGCTACATCCCCAGGCCTATTTTGTATTTTATTTAGAGACAGGATCTCATTGAGTTGCTTAGTGCCTCGATTTTGCTGAGGCTGACTTTGAATTCTAAATCCTCCTGCCTCAGCCTCCGGAGCTGCTGGTATTATAGGCATGTGCCAGGCAAAATTAGGCTTTTTATATTATTGCTATTATAAAATATCACATACTGCATGTAATTGTGACATTTTAAATGATTAGCAGTGTGGTAGTAGTCTGTTTATGCCAGTGTTACTACAAACATGATTAATGCCTACCACAGCAACATTGTGACAGCTATATCACCACCAGCTTCATTATAATCTAATGGGATCACTGCCATGTGTTTTCCATCAGTGACCAAGTTGTTGCTATAGGGTCAATGACTATAAAGTAAAGAAGACTTTGTAATGCTAAAGGCAAAATGTTAACAATAAATAAATTTGCTAATATCTACATGTTAAATAATATCTGTATGTTAAATAATATAGCATTATTGCATAAAGAACAAAAGAGGAAACAAAAGGAATTTTAATAATTATAGGATATTGAGCACATATCTCAATCCAAGAATCAGTATAAAAACATCGTTAGAAATAAATGAAATAGTGACAACCTAATTATCAGGGCAAATCTTACAGAAGTACATGGAACATGTATGAACACTGGCAATATATTAAGCCATAAAGTCAGTCTCCATGAATTCCAAAATTCAGAAATGGTACATTCTCTAATCATAATGCAATAAAATTAGGATCTGCTATGAAGTAAAAGTAATTAATAATGTAAGAATTTAAAAATAAATGAATTAATATCAAGTACAAAGCACTCGAGACACTAAAAATTGGAAGCAAAAGATAGAAGAAACTTAATAACTATAAAAAACGGAATTTAATCAGTAATTATTGAAAAAAAGTAGAATAAACAAATAAGCCAAAGAATTTAAAACTAATGAAATATTAAATCAATTATATAAAATAAAGAGAAAAAAGGAACATGTCCATCAAAAACAGGATATTAGAAAAATCACCAGATTTCTGTTCACACCTGTATGAAAATACATTTGAAAATCTCAAAAAAAGTATGATTTCTTAGAAAAAATATATTCAAGCTCAATAGAGACAAAGACTTCAGAGAGAATAATTCTCACACAAAAAATAAAAATAAATGTGACCAAAAGCTCTATTCCATACAAGTATCAGACCCAAATAATTTCATGTGAGTATTCTCAAATACCTTTAAAGATTTACCCAAATGCTACTTAAACTATTTGATGATATTAAAATATGTAAAATTTTTGCATAACATGTGTGACAATAATACTAAGAACTGAAAAGTGTTAAATACAGAAAAATCTGTTCACCAACTTTACTTATAAAAAGTGAACTCAAAAACAACCCATAAATATACTAAAATTTTAATACATTATGATTAAGTGAGACTTATTCTAGAAATGTTAACATAGGTTAGCATTATTAAGTTCATTAATATACCTATGCTAATTGAGCAAAATGAAAAAAATTCTTAGTTTACTAGAGGCTGGAAAAAAATTTAAAAAAATTCAATACCCATTCCTTAAATAGGAGCAGATATAGAAATAGATGGAGCTTTTTACAAGATAAAATATAAATAAGTTACCTCAAAAGCCCACATCTTACCTCACTGAAATTATTGAATATTTATTCATAATGCCATAAAAAGAGTGACCTATATTTTTGCTACTATTTTGGGAAGTATTACCAATAATATTAGGGAAAGTAAAACTATTACAGACATACAAGTTGAAAAAGAAGAGGATTAAATTGTATAAGGGAGAAAGAGATTACCTAGACTATATGTTTTTCTATTTGATAAAATGATCATCAGTATTGACAGCATTTGGACATGGTGGTTTGAGGACACACACTCTCTTTGTATGTAGCCCTTGTCCTCTACATTTATTGCGCCTAACTTGTACAATCACAAGGGTTTCACTATTAATTGAATATTACTGGATTTGTAGTATCAAATTAAAAAGCACATCATTTACATATTTTATAATTACCAAATTAATCATAGGTACTGAGATCTTTTAGAAGACTATTAATATTCTCCAACTTCTCTTGTACCTGTTTGTTCTCCTGCTATGTGACTTATCATCCTATGTAGAGAACTAATAATAAAAAGAAACATTGTGGACAAGTAAAATCATTGTAGAGGACTGTTTAGGAGATCATTTTTAAAAGAAGTAGAGCCACAGTTCACAGTGCCCTTCCCTTTCTTTCCTCAGAGTCTGTTTCATTATCTGTGAAATTATTCTCTGTCTCATACTGACACTGTTTATATGGGTTGAATGAAAATAACACTGACATCATGAAATGGAATGCTCTTTATAAATGAGATGTATTATTTTTACAAAAATGAATTATTTTGGAAAAATGAGAACATAACCACTTAAGAGGTGGAACACAGCAGCTGTTGAGCAGAAAAATTATAGAACTACAGTACAGTTTGCAAGAAGGTGTAGAATTTGCTGTCTAATTTTGTTTTTCAAAATGAAATTCTGGAAAGAATTTAGCTCTGCAGCACAGTAAAATTATCTTAATAGGAACTGGCCAGGGAACAAAGGTTAATAACCTCATTCTTTCAGGGTCTTGGTCTGAATTTGATATTAAAAATGGAATGAGTTGATTTACACATTACCAAAATGGAACACAGATTAACAATACTTACTTTAATTTTCCCACTGATCAAATCTTAGAACATACAATTTTGTTCTGTTTTCTATTTTCCTTAAAAGTAGAAGATAAACCATTTACTATTCAACCAAGACTGATAAGATCTCAAAGTCCATAACCTTAAAAAATTAATTGATAAAATATAATGAACTTCAGAGCAAGAGGAAAGATATAAGTAGATGATTGTTCTTATATTTTTTCCCCCAATCCTGGTAGGGTAATGCAGTCACAGGTGGAAAATTTCTGTCTTCATTCCACCACCCCAATATCAGTTTCATCAACTTCAGATACTCAAGAGATCCAAGGTCATTCAATTTTGAGAAGGAAACTAGGTACATTTCACTAGAAAAAACTTTATTAGGGGCAGGTTTGATTGGGTTGAAAGCTTAACTTTTATAGGTCCTTAATTGCATTGTGTATGGATTAATTGTAAATATTATTTAATAATTGAAGTCTTCAACCTGATACCACCTTCCCTCTTTTTATTACAAATAAATCTTTCCCCCCACATAACATAATTGTGTACCCATTTAAAAAAATACCTTCTCTATAGCAGTAGATTATCCACATGAATTTATTGGGCAGAAAGGCAGTGATTAATGTAGTTTGGTGGAATATGTTTCTTTACTTTAGAATGACAATATGAATGACACAAACAATACCTTCCAAGTTTGGGAAGTGTGTGTGTGTGTGTGTGTGTGTGTGTGTGTGTGTGTGTGAGTGACTGATAATGGCTCTGTGACTTTATACCTAATGTAAATTTTATGAAATTTGGTTTTCTTCTCTGAATGATAGATTACTGAATCATGAAGTTCAGATCAAATAGTTTACTGCAGCTCATTCACAAGAAGGGGAAAGAAGAAAAGACAATCCCAACTTGGGGATCAACCCTATGTTAAATCACTACTAGCAACAACTTGTAGTAGCAATTATCAAAAGTGGTTACTAGAAGCAATTACTATAAGTGGCTCCCAGCTCTTTCTGACATGTAAAGCAACTACTCCATTTTTATAGTTGGATAGACCATGTGAGCATTATAAAATTCCTTTTGTTCCCTTTCCTACCATGGCAGACCTCGAGGCCCAGGCTGATATGGTTGTGTGGTAAGACGTGTGCCAACAACGTAAAAGACCATGACAGAGTCCTGAATCCAGGGCTGTACATGTAGTGTGAATGTAAAATTTGCTTTTTTTTTTCCAGTCAGATTCACTGAGGGTTGGCATTGTTGCTAACTGTAGCATAAAGTTAGCCCATATTTAATGATGGCACTGCATTGACCATAATAAAAGTGCAGTGTATACAGAGGCTAAAAGTAATAAGTGACAGTCAGAATTGAAGACACATAAAAATAAGTGGAACAAGAAGAACATAAATGTCAGAAATTACATTTATAATATTGAGTGTAATTGACTGTCAATCTGTTTTACAAAAACAAGTAATAATAAATATGTAAATAACCTTTCAGTAAGTCTTAAAATAATTCTATAAATTCAAACTAGGTAGTTCATTTTAATCTACTTTGAAAAATTTACAAGAGAATTTCATAGGTACTTTTATTGTCCCTCTTACTAAATATATATGGGCCAAGGAAATGTAAGAATCATTAAAGTTTTCAAAACCCTTATAAATTTAGCACAACAGTACCTGGTATTAACAGAAGGAAGTGAGGTTGAATATAGGTCACTTTTACACTTTGCTTGTAGCCCTGGTTCAGCCCTGGGATCTTTCCACCTTTGGCTGATGTTTTGGGTCATTAGTAATAGGCAGGATGAGAGGAGGAGGCAGGAGAACAAGGAAATCTAAAATCTATGAAGGGAAATAAAAGTTGTGCTGCCATTGTGTACAAAGAATCGTGCATTCTGCTGTCATATATACCTAATCAAAATAAATTGATTAATAAAACAAAAATAAAAGTAATTAAAGGGGCATGACATCCCTTCTTCCTCAGACACTCAGCTCTGGGGTCCCTTCTCTTAGGAGAAGTCTATCCCTGTTCTACTCTTTTTAAAAAAAAAACTTGCTTTCTACACTTGCCTTGATGTTTCTCAGGTGTTCAGTCTTCAGCATCTGTAGAAAAGGGTCTGAGCCCTGATTTATTCTCATCATCAGTATCACTTTTAGCAACAATTTACTGTTTTAAGTATAAATTTATATTATATGATGTTTGAAGTCTAGGTAAAAGTGGCAAATAGGTATTTCCTGATAAAATATTGCTTAACTGTATTTTAAAAAGAGCAAATGACTTATCAATTATATGCTTTAAAGAATGTGCTTATTTCCGTTCAATCTGTACATGCATTTATACATTAAAAACGATTTCTTCTTTCTTCCTTCTTTCTTTCTTTCTTTCTTTCTTTCTTTCTTTCTTTCTTTCTTTCTTTCTTTCTTTCCTTCTTTCTTTCTCTTTCTTCTTTATTTTTTTGGTACTGGGAATTGAACCCAGAGGTGCTTTACCACTGAGCTTCATTCCAGTTCAATATATGTTTTTTTATTTTGACACAGTTGGTTAAGGTCTTGCAAAGTTGTTGAGGTTGGGTCTGAAAGTCGCAATCCTCCTGCCTCAGCCTCTGGAGCTACCGGGGTTACAGGCATGTGCTACTATACCTGGTTATTAACAACTATTTCTTGAGCACCATTTATTTACTAGGCACACTTCTAGGCTCTGGCCATAGACTATTCCATTGTAAAAAGGAATAGTGTTTCTTATCTTAAGATTTTCATAGTTTTACTGACATTATAACAAATTACCACAATCTTGGTGACTTAATCAATATAAATATAATAGTTTAATACCTGTAGATTAAAAGTTCAATATGGGTTTCTCTGGGTTTCAATCAGGATTTTGTCCCATAGGGCTATTTGTTTAACAAATCCTAGGGAAGGATTTGTTTCCTTGCATTTTCTGCCTTGTAAAGGCTGCCTTCACTAGTGATCCGTTTTCTCCATCTCCAGGGTCAGCAATGTGGCATTTCTCTGTTCGTTTCACCCATGGTTACATCTTCCTCTGAGTGACTGCAGTCAGGAAATGTTCTTTGAAGGATTCATGTGATTGCATTTGGCCTATCTGAACAATCCAGTATACCCCCCATCTCAAAGTTCTTAAATTTAATCACATCTAGGAGGTCTCAGGCCATGTTAGGTAACATATTCTCAGGTTCCAGAATTAAGGTCATGGACATCTCTGGAAAGCTACTATTTCACTTCCTGCAGAAGGTAAGTGGTAGGAAAATGAGTGATTAAGTAAGGAAGGAAGGAAATCAGCAAAATAAACACATGCAGACACTGAATGATACCACAAACATCTATTAAGATAGTGACTTTTGACTTGAGTATGAAGGAAGGCTTAACTAAGGAAGTAACATTTTAATTGAGTCCTTTTCTGGAAAGTGGAGGTAACCTTGAGAAGTTCTGAAAGCAGATATCTCCAGTAAAAGCAAAGCTAATAAAAATGCCCAAAGTGGGAGAAGGTACATGGTCTGGATCCTAGAGAGCTGAGGGCAATATAGTATTCCATGAGTCTGGAGAGTAAGTTCATGTCCAGATTTATTGTCTCATATATTGTCTGATTTACTCTGTTATAAGCTTGAAATTTTATGTCAGTTGTCAAGAAAAACCCAGAGGGTGTTAAGGAGAAAAAGAACATGAACTGATGTTTAAAAGTAATATCTAGCTGCTTTGTGGTTAATAAATTGTAGCTGTCTATTCTCCAAAGAAAAGAACTTGGGACTTGTCTAGAATAGTGTGGATCTTGAATGTTATGTTCTAAATTAGTAAATTAATAAAGTTTTTAATATTATTAAATAAGCTCTTTTTTACTAATATGAATCTTGTGGAAAGATTGAGATTTTGAAACATACTAGAAAGACGAAAGAATTAAAACTGAGTAAATTATTACTTGTGTACTTAAGTACTGCATCATTACTATATTAGAAGTAAATCTGATTTTTGGCATTTATCTCAGGCTCAAATGGCAATAAGAACCAAGTATTCACATATATTTTCACCAATTCCCAAACCACAGTGTCTGGGGTGCTCTATCACATTTTTAAAGATAAAGAAGATGATAAATTATACTTTATATTAAAATATTCAAGGGGCTGGGGATGTGGCTCAAGCGGTAGCCCGCTCGCCTGGCATGCGTGCGGCCCAGGTTCGATCCTCAGCACCACATACAAACAAGATGTTGTGTCCGCCGAGAACTAAAAAAAAATATTAAAAATTTTCTCTCTCTCTCTCTCTCTCTCTCTCTCTCTCTCTCTCTCTCCCCTCTCTCTTTAAAAAAAATAAAAATAAAATATTCAAAAGCAATGCTATTGTTTGAATTTATGAGGAGAACTTATTAGTTTCACAAGATTTATCTTCTGTATATAGAAAAATTTCATAGAATTGACAGGAGGTATGTAAAATCAATATCATCATCAACACACACTATTTTGATGAATGGGAGAATGGTCCATTTTAATAGTCTGTCTTGTGCTAAACAGACGAGCTACCTTGTTTTCTGCTATAAAGCAGCCTGCTTAAATGGTCAGTTTGTGAACAGTAACATAGACATGGAGGTGGCTTAGGTGCTGAAATAGGTGTACAATAGAAGGTGGTGTCTAGAGGGAAACCAAAATGTAATCAAGTAAAAAACAAAGTTGACTAAAGAAGATGTGAATGGACCTTCCCCTCCTCTTGACTATCTATCAGAACCAAAGTGCTAGGTTTTCATTTTGGCAATGAAGGACTCTTGAAATTCACACATTTATTTATGACTTTAACATGTATCCTGGTGCCTGGCCTACAAGAGCACATGTAAAACTAATTTTTTTTCTTTCTATTGAATATGTCAAGATATATGTGTGTAATCAAATTATACTATATCTTTACAATCACTATAAATAACACAAATTTTGCTACAATTTATCATCAATAATAAAAAATAAATAAAATTACATATATTTTACTACAAAGCCTCATTCTAGTGGGGCACTATAACTATTGTTCTGCTATTGTTCATGCCGTCTATACTAATACTTTTGGAATTACTTGTTTCCCTCAAAACCCTACATTCTCAATGATGGCTAATTTGTTCGATTTGGACTTTCTCTCTGAGTAGGTTTGTAAAATTAAAAGAATTAATAGACCATTATAAAAAAATAATACTTTTCTGTAAACTTTAACAGAATCCATATCTTCCGTAAATAAAGTAATAACAAAAATTAAGGCATTTCCTTCACTCTGTGCTCCAATGAATAAATAAGAAGCCACATGCAACAAATGGCTGTTATTTCCTACTCCCTTTTTAATCACCTCTTGCCTTCTGCAGACCAAAGAGAGAAATTAATCATGATATTCTTGCCTGACAGCAGAGTTCTCTTCTGATTATATTTATTGCTGTGCTGCCACGACTTTTTTTTTTTTTTTTTGTACATCCTCTGGCTTGTCATAGCTTTCCCAGTAATTGTCCACACAATCAATTATTTAGCAAAAAAGAGTATTGTGCATTCATTCAAAAATGATTATTTAGTAGAGAAATCAATAAACAGAAGGTCCATTAAAACCTACGTCATAATGGGAGGATATCAGAAAGACTATAATCAATCTTGCTCTTACACAAAAGGAACTATCAAAGACCAGTTAGGAATCACTTATACTGGTAATATTATTTTTGCATTTTACAGCAAAGCATCGTCACCTCTAGGCTTCAACTTGCAAATAGATTTTTTAGAGAGAATATAAATTCATCTTTTGAAAGTTTCAGGTTTTGATAGACCATGAGAGCTATAGAATCATAATAAATTATTCATTTTCTTGGGTACAGTCTTCAGGCACTGAAATATTCTAAGAGGTCTTTTGGAGATGGCCTGGTCACTTATAATTAGGATATTGCTGAAGAAATCACTACCTAGATAAAACTGAAATGTGCTAAACACTCTCATAGTCCTTTAAATAAATCTCAGTCTCAAATTATTTCTTAACATATTGAAAGAGCACAATGAGACAGATGCCTAATGATAGTTAAGCAAACAGTGTTCTTCAGAAACCATGGGGAATGTTTCAAGTTCTTTTAAGTTCAGAATTTTCTTCCAAGGATGGCTTCTAAAATGTTATTATCACCCCCTTTCCACTACTGAATGTCAGGTTTCCATTCTGATGAGTGCATTGATTGTGGAATTTATAGTATAACACTTAGCCAAGTCAGACTGCCCTGAGGAGTCCCACCAGGCAATGGAGTGGAAGGGGAGTACTGAATCATTTCCAACTCTAAAGAGAGCATATTTGAGAACAGAGACTTAGCACACTTGAGATTCACATAGCTACTTATGTTCTTCAACCTTCATTTTATGTTTAAAAAAAATGAGATGACTGGCTTCATTCAGCAGCATCTTCCCTAAAGAAGAAAGACTTGTGTTTAGACTGATGAGAAAATATCTTAGTGTCCATTACAAAATCTTTGAAAATCATGTTCACATGCTAAAATACCAAGGATCAGATTGCTTTTAAATTGCACATAAGAATGTGAAATTATAAATACCTGTATATAATGTGTGCAAGTACATAAAGTGACTTGAGAATTTACTGTCTGGAGTAGATAATATTAATATTTCCGGTATGGTTCTTTTCAATATTTGCTCTAGTGTTAAACCTGACATTGCTTAACATTCCATATGATGCATAAATAGAATTAAATATAAGAATATAAGTCCTTGCAGGATAAGAAGTAAAAAATAAAGAATGGGCAGTTTATGATCTGAATTCTATATATAAAGAAACATGGCATTTTGAAAATAAAGTTGTGCTTATCTTCATGTTGATATGTTGAGTAAAACTACAGAAATATGACTCAGCTTTTTGATAATTTTGCATGAAAGCATAATTTTAATTAATATTTTGTTTATTTTTACCCTTGTACCTTTTCTCCAATTAAGCAATAAATCATGTTTAAATGCAAGAAAAGAAAAAGATGGTGCCACTTGCTCCAAGGTCAGCCCATACAATCAAGCTATTTCTTTCTTTTTTATTTTATTTTATTTTATTAGTTGCCCAAGACAGTACAGTGATCTTGACATATCATACATTTGATTCAAATAGGGTATGAATTCTCATTTTTCCACGTGTACAGATTGCAGGGTCACATTGGTTATACAGCCATGTGTATACATACAGCAATCCTAGTGTCAGTTGTATTCTGCTGCCCTCCCTATCCCCCTCCCCTCCTCTCCCCTCCCATCACTATTCTCTACCCATTCTACTGTGACACTTATCTCTCTCTCTCTTTTTTTTCTTCCCTTCCCCCTCACAACATCATATATGTATTTTGTGAACCCATGAGGGTCTCCTTCCATCTTCCGTGCAATTCCCCTTCTCCCTCCCTTTCCCTCCCTCCTCTTTTCCTTGTTTCATGGTAATCTTCTTCTCATGCTCTTCCTTCCTACTCTGTTTTGAGTCACCTCCCTTATATCAGAGAAGACATTCGGATTGGCTAACTTCTCTTAGCATAATCTGCTCTAATGCCATCCATTTCCCTGCAAATGCCATGATATTTTTTTTTACATTTTTTAAAGCTGGGTAATATTCCATTGTGTATAAATGCCACATTTTTTAATCCATTCATCTGTTGAAGGGCATCTGGGTTGGTTCCACAGTCTAGCTATTGTGAATTGTGCTGCTATGAACATTGATGTAGCTGTGTCCCTGTAGTATGCTCTTTTTAGGTCTTTTGGGTATAGTCCAAGAAGGGGAATAGCTGGGTCAAATGGTGGTTCCATTCCCAGTTTTCCAAGGAATCTCCATACTGCCCTCCAAATTGGCTGCACCAGTTTGCAGTCCCACCAACTTAAAAGAGACAAATGAAAACAAAGACACAACATATCAGAATCTATAGGACACAATGAAAGCTGTTCTAAGAAGAAAATTCATTGCTTGGAGCTCATTCCTCAAAAAAAGGAAAAACCAACAAATAAATGATCTCACACTTCATCTCAAAGCCCTTGAAAAAGAAGAGCAAAACAAAGCAAATGTAGTAGAAGGCAAGACATAATTAAAATCATAGCTGAAATCAATAAAATTGAAATAAAAGAAACAATTGAAAAAATTGACAAAACTAAAAGTTGGTTCTTCAAAAAAATAAATAAGATCGACAGACTCTTAGCTATGCTAACAAAGAGAAGAAGAGAGAGAACCCAAATTACTAGCATACGGGATGAAAAAGGCAATATCACGACAGACACTTCAGAAATACAAAAGATAATTAGAAATTATTTTGAAACCTTATACACTAATAAAATAGAAGATAGTGAAGACATCGATAAATTTCTTAAGTCATATGATCTGCCCAGATTGAGTCAAGAGGATATACACAACTTAAACAGACCAATATCAATTGAAGAAATAGAAGAAGCCATCAAAAGAATACCAACCAAGAAAAGCCCAGGACCAGATGGGTATACAGCAGAGTTTTACAAAACCTTTAAAGAAGAACTAATACCAATACTTCTCAAGCTATTTCGCGAACTAGAAAAAGAGGGAGTATTTCCAAATTCTTTTTTTTTTTCAAAAATCTCAGGCATGAAAGACAACTTGACTAAGAAGTCATACCAATTTTGAAAATGCAAACCAACAGCAAAAACATGTTACCACCTCAATCATCAAAGCCATTTCTGACATTTGTGTCAGCTAGTACATATTTGGGCTAGTTCATGCCCTCGTTTATAGGTTTATAGAACTTTCGAATAATGTAATGTGTTTTCCAGAGAAATTGTTTAGAACCTAATAATTCAACCAGAAGGCAGAAAAAAATAGTCTATGTGATCTGGACAGGTAATTTGAAGCAGACATACTTAGTGAGATAGGAGAGTCCAGGTCTATCCCTCTGCATAATTTACTAACTATTGGTTTCATGTTCTCACAGAAGCAAGAGATTTTTCTTCAAAAGATACTAATGCTTTTTATGCATGCATTCTGACAAGTTGGTAGTCAATAGATCTCATGAAAACTAAAAAAAAAAAAAAAAAAAAAAGTGCCCACTGATGCTAGGCACAGTGCCTCAAGCCATAATCCCAGCGTCTTGGAGGCTGAGGCAGGAGGATCACAAGTTCAAAGCCAGCCTCAGCAACAGTGAGGCACTAAACAATGTAATTGAGACCCTGTCTCTAAATAAAATACAAAATAAAGCTGGGGATTTGGCTCAGTGTTTAAGTGCCCCTGAGTTCAACCCTGGTACCCTACCCACAAAAAACCATTGATTATATTACTTCAAATAATAAAAATTCAAATATTAACTATACCCAAGTGAATGTTACCATACAGATTTTCCAATAAGGTCCATAACAAGGTGATTGTTACTAACAGTCAGTTTAGTGTTCGGAAATTCAAATCATCTTTATGCTGCGTTGTGCTTAAAGCAAAACCTTAAAAGAATTTTTTTTTAAATTTTTTTTTTTTTACCCTAAGAGAAAGAAGAAAGAGTACTACTAGAAGAAAAAGTAGGGGATAAACAGTGTAACATTGGTCTAGGTAGTGATTTTTTCAGATTTGACCCCAAAAGTGTGAGCAACAAAAGTGAAAACATACAAATGGGAAAATATCAAAATAAAAAGTCTCTGTACGATAAAGGAGATAATTAACAGAGTGATGATACAACTTACGGATCAGAAGAAAATATTTTCAAGCCATACATCTGATGAGGGGTTAATATTCAAAATGTATAAGAAACTCAAACAGCTCTGCAGAAAGCAAACAAATGATTCATTTGAAAAATGGGGCAGGAACATGAATAGACATTTCAGCACATACTACTAACAGATACATGAAAAATAAAAACAAAGCAAAACTAGACCTCTAATAATTATGGAAATATTAATCAAAACCACATCTATGTGTAATTTCACACTTATTCTAATGACTATTATCAAAAAGATAAAAGACAATCAGTGCTGGTGAGGATGTAGAGAAAAAAGAGCACTGAACCCCATCAGAGGAAATGTAAGTTAGTATAGACATTACAAAAAAATAGTAGAAAATTTCATCAAAAACTAAAGATAGAATTGCCATATGATCCAGCAATCCCACTTATGGGTGTTTATCAAAAAGAGTTGAAATCAGTATGTGGAAGAGATGTCTGCCCTCCTGTCTTCACATGGAATCAACCTAGGTATCCATCAACCACCGAATGGATAAAGGCAATCTCATACACACACACAATAGACTACTAATTAGCCTTAATAACAAAATCTGCCATTCATAATACCATGGATAGCACTGTAGAACATTGTGCTAACTGATGTAAGCCAGGCACACAGACAAGTACTCAAGTGTCTTCATTTAAGTGTGAATTCTGGAATGATCAAATTCCAGAAACTAACATAATCAAGCTAATAAAGAGAAACAGAGAATAAACTTGTGGCTATCAGAGGCTAGGGGACATAGGAGAAATGGGAACATGTTGGTCAAAGATAATGTTACAGAGCTGGGGCCTTCCAAGACACTGAGACACCATGAAGACCCCAATTCACGTGATCAAGTCAGGAAAAGTCCAAATATTTTGCTCAAAGTAGCAGAAATGAGTTGTAAGGGATAGGAAAGGGGGAAGGGAGACACACTCAAGGGAGTTGGTCCTCTCAGAGAGGATAGGGACAATGTACCTTTCCTGCACTCAAGATTTATTGAAAATCCCAAAAATGTTTCTAGAGAGTCCCACCCAGGTCCACCTCTTGACTTTTGACTGACAGCAGGGTAGCATAAAACTTTCAAATCCCCACTGTGATGGCATCTTTAGGTCACATTGGCCCATGTTGATCAGTTCTAATTGGATTCTTGACCATACATTCTTACAGATCTTAGGTTAGGAGGAAATATCATCTCTTAAAGTTTCAGGATCTGGTCACAAAAATCTCCTAGGTTCCTCCCATTGACATTATCTTGGGCCTGCATTTCTCCTGCAGTTACCAGGTAGTTTGCTAAGGGATGTGACATATCCTGTCTACTGAGGTCAGGAAGGACTGCAGGTAAATTGCTTCTTGGAAAAGAAAATATCTGGGTGCCAACACACTGGGCCCATTTTACAGAATTATTCTCTCAACAATATATCCCTGTCATTTGCCGCAGTCTGTCTGGGCACAAAATAACCGAGCCACCACACAGCCTTGTAGATTCCAACAGCAACTCTTTATTCCCGAACTCTCACGGGCACTCTACACACACGTTCTGGGAAAAATACACTCCCTCCACCAGGCTCTGCGTACCAATTCTCTCAGAACCCAGAGAGAACTCAACGGGAACTCAAGGAGCCAGTGCCTGAGGCAGCAGGATATGCCCTAATCCCAGTAGGATCTGCCCTAAACCTGGAGCCACCCTATTCCAGCAGGATCCACCCTAAACCCAGAGCCACCCTAATGCCTGAGCAGGGTTCACCTTTCAACCCCAAAATGCCATGTGTCATTCCTACTTGGCTATGGCTCTCAGCAGTCATTCACATCTATCTCCTAAAAGTACAAAGCCCCAGAGAGAAGAATAAGAATATTTTTGAGATATTGCACAGCATTGTGCATATAGTTAAATACAGTCATGTCCATTTTGAAATTGAGACTAAATTTCAGATATTCTCACCACAAAAAAATGGTAAGTATTTGAGGTGATATGAAGTGTTAATTAGTTTCATTAATCATTCCACTCTGTATTCCTAAGTCATAACATCACTTTGTATCACATAAATATATATATAACTATAAATTGTCAGTTTATTACAAATGAAAAGCCAAAACTATTTGTGAATAGTCTCTTATGAAATGTGGCCTCATAGAACTTTCTGTCACTTATTTAATAAAATAATAAAATTTCATATTTTTTTCTGAAGAAAGTAAAAACATGCTTGCTTTTAATAATGAGTATTAGGGGGTATATATTTAAAAATGGAACTGTTTAAAAAACACAATATTTTCTCTGCTTTTCTGTATGTACACCATTTCTCATAGTGTTTTCTTCCACATTTTGCCTGATAAAGCCATTTGTATGAAAAGTGATGACTCAATTCACTGAGTCCCAATTTACACATATAGTAGTAGGCTACTGAAGAATTCTGTCTTATATTTAGAAGGATCAAGGTAGAACTTATGACTTTCCCCTTCTATCTACACTAAAATAATCTTCTAGTCTTTTTTTTTTTTTTTTTGGTGTGTGTGTATGTGTTGCTCGGGATTGAACCCAGGGCCTTGTACATATGAAGCAAGCACTCTAACAACTGAGCTTTATACCCAGCCCTTCTTCATACCAGAAGCTTCCATTGGTTCCAGACTTGAATGTGCATCGGCTGGACTCAAGACTTAAGACTTTTGATCTAGCACTTAAGCTTTGCATGCAGAGGGAATGTCTATAATGGTTCTGTCATGACTACGTGTGTTTGCAGTGCTTAGAGTTAACTTAGAATTGTTTGCTTTGAATTAATTGTGCCTATTGCAGTGCTTGTAGGGCCCAACATTAAGGATTATCATTTTCTTGAACTAAGAACCTATAGAGTGAAATTGTATTGAGTGATTTGAGTGAATAAAACATTGAAAGGGGCAGAAGCACATGGACATTCTTTATTTCTCCCCCTCAACTGAATAAGTCGCACCTTTGCCCATTGTAACATTCACTTCTTTCCATTTTTTGTGCTTACTGTCCTGGTCCAAACTCCTTTTCTTCCTTTTTTAAACTTGCAACTTTCACACTATTCTATCTCTATCCTTGAAGGACTTCAACAGTCCATCTTTCATAGACACCAGATGGTCCCTAAAATGTAAGAAAATTCAGATAACTTTCTTTGCTAAAAGTCTTTTGCCTATTAACCATAACACTTGAAATAAAATCTACCTCCTTACCTTGCTCTACAGGTACCAAAGTCAGATTAGCTAGATTAACAAAAAGTGATCCTTAAAAGGATCTAGTTTAATTAGCAGGGAATACATATTAAGCCATATCAAAGATGAGACTGTAAATTTTAAGTGGGTTAATTTGAATATAAACTTAGTGGACAGCAATATCATATTATAATACGTTAATGCTCACTTAAATTCTCAAATTTTGTGAAACTTTTAAGGTAAAAAAACTATTCCCTTAAACGTTTAAGTGTTTTGTCAATAATAGAAAAAATAAAATATAGTTTAAGTGTTTTGTTCATAAAACCAAACTGTTATCATATTCCCCTTTATAAGGGAAACAGGAAGATCTTAAAATAAGGATCATTTTAGAAACAATAATCTTTAAATTATATTGAGAAAATGTAAGCAGAATTAAATAAAAGTAGGAACATAAAATGGAAAGATCAAAGGACACTTCCAAATATTCTGTGAGTTGCTTTGAAGATAAATAACTATGAAAATATATATTTTTAAAAAATAATGTTATCAATTTGTACCAAGGAAAATATATAGTACATGGTAAAAAGCTTTTTACTTATTCATTCATCTATTTATTATGGTTTAATTTAAAATCATACTTTAACTATAGTAGCTCTTAGTTGTCCATGTTCAGCATAATTGTCTGACAAATAACTATTGTAAAATAAAATTAAAACATAGGACCAGATGCAGGCATTCTCAAAGCTTCATTAAATTGCATATTCACATTTGATGTACAAAGAAGCAAATAAAGACAAGTTATATTTATCTGTTTTCATAGCTACTGAGTATGTAAAAGATTCAGGACTAGACGAGAGATAAAATTGAAATTTCTCTGCATAAATGGAAAATAAATGTATACAGGGAGTATACATCTGAATGAAATTACTTCTGATCTGTTTCTCTATTTGTGGCCAAACTCTTGTCTATAATCTTCTTCATCCAGGGATCACTTTAGAACTGTTTTCTGTCTGTAAGTCCATGAGAATTGTCTATTATCACTAAATCTTCACCTGAAAATAAGAAAATGGAGATCTAAAACGGAAGGTATATTACATTCCCAACCATGTACTTTGTATGCAGTCAATAAATAATTTGTGGCCTTTGGGTAAACTAGATTATATCTCCATCTCAACAAAAAGTAGATAAAGTTCTTTTGTTTTGTTTTGTTTCTCCCCTCCCATGCTGATCTGGTTCTTTAAATCTCTTCTTTCCAGAAGAGTTAAATGCCTGAAAATAAAAGTACCACCTGGGTCGATAGCAGGCAGGGAAGAAGATAAAAATGTCATCTATGCTAAGACACACCTCTTGCTTCTTACCAGGGATGATATGTTCATTTTAAATCTGATGTCCATATATATATATATATTTAGCCTGGGGTGTTTTCCAACCCTCTTCTTTCAAAACAACTAGGAGGGCTTTTCAAATTGATTATCTACATTTGTTTAAGAAGGGCTCACTCTTTGTATATCTGTTATTTAAGTGAGAAACATTTTATTATATGTGTAGAAGAAGTAAATGAGATCTGGTCTCTGACCTGGAGACTTAATAGGGAAACATTAAGTAAAACAAATGGAAAATATTATTTAAAAAGTGGAGAAGAGAGGTCACAGCACATGCTGTGAGGTCACTGAAGTGGGAGCTAGTGTGTTTGACTGGGAAGGACAGGGAAGGCTTCTCATAGGAAGGAAAACCTTAAGCAGAATGTCTGTTCCTAGGGAAGTTCAGGAAGGAAAACTCACTTCCTGGAATTAGAGAATAGCATAAGGAAAATATATTGAATTTTGCCTCTACCTTTTGAACAGCTTTTGGTAGTCATTAATTGTTCATGATCTGCTCCATCTAATAATTACTCACACATGCGCACCACATGCGCACACAGTCTCACACTTCATACTATTTCTGGATATTAGCAATTGTTTCCTCTATTTTACATTAAAAGCAAAAGCCTGTTGACCTTAAGTACAGTTTGCCAATCACCAACAATTTTAGTCAAATGAAGTGGTAGTGCTGATCAGAACCAGATCTTCGACCATCAAAATCCATTCTTTCAAAATATCACAGTGCTTCATGAAACTGAGAATTTAACAGATGGTACCATGAAAATTATTTACTAATCTCCTATGATGGTAAAGGTTACCAGGGCATTAGAAGTAAAGGTGGTCACTAAAGAGTCTGTCACACAGACGAGAAAATCTACTATGCAAGTGTCATATCCAGACAAGAGGATTTTGAGTAAGTTGCTAAAGTCCTTGTGGTTCAATTTTGGAGAGTCTGTGAGTGCTTGGTGATGATGGGAAAAATCACATGCAGTCAGGTGAGAGCTCACAATCCTGGGTTTCTAAGGAATTCAGAGGAACAAGGTTGGTAGGGTAAAGCTGCATGAGCACTGCTTTGACAGAAAACAAACTGTCAAACTCTTCCCCAGAGAAAGTTGAAGATGAGATCAGAGGAACAGTGATATAATCAGATGTAAGTTTTTCAGGTGAGGCATTATAAAATAATATACTTCTTTCATTTTGCTTTCACCTACATATTACAAACTCAAAAAATGTGTGTTTGAATGTATATTCATATTTCTGAGAGTGTGTGTTTATGTATATATATATTTTTTTTTTTCTCATAATATTGTGGAAGAAAACTTGTAAGAGGAAAGAGCTAATTAGTATAAAATCACCAAAATAGTTGAGTCTTCCACTATAATAATTTTGTTTGATGTAGAAAGATGCAAGGAATCTTGATTATAATTAATTTTATCATAATTAATTTTATAATTACTTCCAGTGCATTATGTTGGAGGTGTTTTCACACATATGCACATTTTTCCATTTAACCACTAATTGTGTTTGTAGAATGCAATATAACCTAATTTTTACTTATCTGAAAGTTTTTCAAAAGAGATTTATTAAAACACCAACTATTTATGGATTTACTACATTTGGTAGAAAATAGTTATGAATATCTCATGTTGTTAAACGCACAGTATAATCAGGACTGGCCTAATGTCTTTCAAAGAAGGATTATAGCTTGTTTTTAAAAGATGGGTATAATATAATTTCATTGGAGTGATATAATTTTAAATGATGGGTATAAGATAATGATAGCTTTAATATAATATGAAGATGATTTAAATGATTTGGATAACTTAATATTTAACAAGTTGTTGGCATGTTCTTTATGTGAGCATACACAGGTAAATAAAATGTTGGAAACATTTATACTTCCCATTGTTGCATAAATGCTCAATGATAAATTGTTTAAAATTAAACCAATAAAACAAATTAATAGGAACAAAAATCAACAACCAACACAATGACCACAACTACCACCACAAAAAAATAAAAAATAATAATCTACCTCTCTGAACAGAGCTCTCTTTAGGACAATTTGTCTCCTCTTTACTGTGCTTTATATCTCATGTGTTTGACCTCTCATATTTAGTAAAAGTATTAGTCTTATCTATTTATTGTCTCTTGAAAACAAATAGAAACCTCTTGAAGATTTTAATATTATCAGAATTGAAAAATTATTGTTATAATAATGGAAATAATTGAGTTTCATCCTAAACATTGTTATTGTTGACAAGAGATAAGATGATGCCTACAAATAGCTATAACCTTGCCACTCTTAAAGCAATATCTTCTCATTCAATTAATCTTTAATGTAAAACAATTTTATAAATTTTTCACAAGTGCACATGAAAATTAGAAAAAAAATTCTGATTATAGAACATGTCATTTATACTATATAGTGGAAAACATTTATAAACACAGTTTACAAGAATAAACAGCATATAGAAAATAATTATGCTTAGAGTTGTTGCTCAAAATACAGTAGATATTTAATGGCAAAGCACAGTATCAAACTCAAGTATATAAGTTTTAAATTCCAATACACTATAAATAACCAATGATATTAATAAAATTTATCTTAACTAGACACTCTTATAGATTAGTCAATGTAAGACAATACTTTTGAATAAAATTTAAAACAGTGGACAATTTGCAAACAAGGATAAGGGTCTAGGAAACCAAGTTAATTGGATATCATAATTAATAAAACCTAGGGCACATATAAGTAAAATAACATTACCTGGTAAGGGAAATTATCAGAGTATTAGGTACCAGGAGAGGATATTATAGTTTTAAATCTGCATCAACTGATTTTGGGGGACATGTCTTTATTTATCTGTTCCTTATTTTCTTAATCTCTTTACTTAGCAATAAAACTCTTACACAAAGTAAGTTAACTTAGTATTATTCTAAGATTAAATTAGGTAATGCACAGGAAAGTGCCTTCTACACCACAATATGATATAGACACATTTTGCTATTATTAAGAAACACTTGCCACTGTGTTATTCACAGCCTATATGTCAGGGTTCTCAGTTTAAATATCACTCACCAACTATGGATAAAGGCACTATAATGTTAAAACATGAGAGCTAATTACATAAGTCTATTCAACCATGAAATTACTTTGTTAATACATAAAGGAACAGATTTGTTATGTGTGTTCTTGCAAATGAATACATTGGCGTAAATAGTGACCTTCGCAGAGTATTTCATTTTCTTCCCTTATTCTTTTCTTAGTAAAATAATATTTGTTGAGATAACTCTCCTTATCACTTGTGGACAATAAGATCCATCTAATTTCACACACATGGTCAAGGACAATAATGATGAAACATGACACTATGAATGTAGAGTATAAATAAAGAATGTAAATGTTGTTTCTGTTGGTTGAATAGCTATTTATTTAAATTACTATTATCAAAGTATTAATGTAAGAGAGAGAGAAAGAGAGTGAGATTAGTGCAGCATTATTTTTAACCTAACACATTTCCTCAAATCTTCCTTTGAATTATTTCATTAATTGCTTCAATGCCACAGTGGAAAGCATTAATGTGATAGAAAAAAAACCAGAAAATTTTTAAATTACAGATAATGTTTAGCTACATCATGTAGAATTAAGGCTATCCAACAGAAATCAATTTGGAGAATTCTATTGAGTTTTTAAAAAGTTAGTTGTAATTAAGTCTTTTGCCTTTTATATTTTGCTTCTTGTATCTTTGCTTTCAATAGAAACTGTAATACTTGGGGTAATTTTTTTGTTCAGTTGAAACATTTCATGTCTTATAACAAGGTGGAAATTGAGATAGGAAAGAAGTACACTAAGAAAACAAAGAGTTATTTCATTCTAGATTTATGACATTCATCTGTCAAAGGTATCACAGTTTCTCCATCTTTCATGGATTAGAACTTATTTTAATCTACTTTTACTTACCAGTATCTAGTAACTAGGGATAGGCAATATTAAAAAGAATATTGTTTTACTTTTTATCAAAATGTAATGAATATTGGACATAATTTAATGACTATTTGAAAACAATATGTATGCAAATACTAAGTTGCCTGGAAAAAGCCAAAAAAAAAAAAGGTAGAAAATCAGAATAAATGGCTAAAATAGATATAGGTGTCTTGGATAAAGGCATCAGGCAGAACCTAGGTGGGATGCAATGAATGCTGGGGAAGAGGCTTCAGTCTTTTCCTGCTAAAAAGGGAAACAAGTGAGAATTATCATGGTGACAGGGCATAGCTTCTAATTAGCAAAGAGGAAGTAAATACAAATTAATATATATTAAGTTTAATTTGTTGGGTATGCCATTTTTTAGTCTTTGAGAAACAAGAGAGCAATTCAAGAGTATTTTAATTGTCATTGTGCATTTATTGGCAAAGGAGACTGAAATGAAAGTTAGGTGAGTATTTTAATTGTCATTGTCCCATTGTTGGTAAAACAGATTGAAATGAAAGTTGGGTTAAAGAATATGCTCTACAATCATATGAAATTTGAATGCTTGTCATTACTGTGATAATCATAAAAGTCATGACAGTTATGAACTCCAAGCTTAATTTAGGCACTATTTGAAGTGATTCTCTTTTATGTTGGTCAGTATTCAAATCAATCTCATTAAAGAAAAAATGAACATTACACACTCATGCAGAGAAAAAATATTAAAAAGGATATTCTGATTGCCCAAGACCACAAGACTAATTAGTGGTCTGTTCTCTTGAAACCCAGATCTCACTGTATTGGAGGAAAAAGCTTAATGATCACTTCATTCATTTTCAGAGAATCAAAAATATTGATATGTAGGAACATTTTGGAGAAAAATGTTCAATGAGTAGGGTAACCATGTGTTTAAACTAATTTAAATATAACACACAATTATTAAAATATTAGTTATCCTGAATAGACAACATAATAAAACTCTTACAAGTAGATACAAATATACTAATTTATGAGTCATTATCATGAAATAAGGGTGACATTTTTCATAAAAGAAAGGTAGGATTTTCTTAGGACAAGGAGTGTTGTAGAGTAATAAAAAATGTTATATTTCAGCCAGGTGCCGTGACACATACCTGTAATCCAGAGGTTGGGAGGCTGAGACAGGAGGGTCATGAGTTCAAAATGCAGCCTCAGCAAAAGTGAGGCACTAAGCAACTTAGTGAGACACTGTCTCTAAATAAAATACAAAACAGGACTGGGGATGTGGCTCAGTGGTTGAGTATCCCTGAATTCAATTTCGGGTACCCTCCTGCTGAAAAAAATAGTATATTTCATTCTGAAGATATACACAAAATTAAGATGAAACCCAATTATCCTAAAAACTGTTTTTTAAAAAACAAAGTCTCCTAAAAAGTAGAGCAAAATATAAATGGATAGTATTCTAAAATAAAAACAGAGATGTATAAGCATAAAAATTCTTTAGAGAATTCATACAGAAAAACAATTAAAACTTTGTCATGACAATTAGCTGTGATGAATACTTGTAATCCAAGTACCTCAGAAGGCTGAGAAGGAGGATTGAAAGTTCAAAGCCAGCCTTAGCAATTAAGGGGACTTTGCCTCTAAAACAATGCAAGAAATAACGGGGGCTGAGGATGTGGCTCAATGGTTAAGTGTTCCTGGGTTCAATTTCTTGTGCCCCCTCAAAAATAAATAAATAAATAAATAAATAAATTTCAAGATCATAAAGACAGAGTAATTTTTCAAAATCAAGGATAAGATTTGAAAATAGAAACTAATAATGTACTAATGAAAATGAACAAGACTAAGTTTGTCAAAAAAATAGACAACTAATAATTATTAAAACACATTTGAATTCACTAGTATTTGAATAAATGCTAACTAAACTAAATATGCACCTTTATTAATTAATCTTACAACACTGGAAACAATAATAACATAGGTAAGAATATGAGGAAAAAACATTATAGAAATATATTTAATTCAAATCTTACTAGAAGACAATTTAGAAATATGGAAATAATCTCTTACATTCCTATACCCATTGACCTGATAGTTACACCTCCAGGAATTTGTACTAAGTAAACAATCAGAAATATGCACAAGTGCAAAACTTACTTTTACATGTTTTTAACATGATTCCATTCTTTGAACACAAACACAACAAAGAAAATGAATAAATACATGAGGTACAAACATGAATATTTCTTAAGAATTGAACTGCAGGTATTTTTATGAGCAATTTTCCTCATCCAATTTTGTAGATCATTTTAAACTCACCACAAAAGCAAAAAGGCAGTATGCAACAAAACTGGGATTCAAATCAAGGCTTGTCTGACTCATATGCCTTTGTACTTGTAGGGCAGAATCACATGGGTTACAGAGGTGGATGTAACTATTGAGCTCATTACCGAAATTCACTAAGTACTCAATGTATAGATGTGGTAGATTGAGTTGTGGTGGTGGTAATGTTCATCTTGGTAACAACAGTAGTAGTAAGATCAGTGTAAGTAACAATGGAAGTAACAATGGAAGCAAATAAAAATGTAATAGTAGGAGTAGCAAAAGTAGTAGCCATAACAGAGTAGGAATAGTTTCCAGTTAACAGGAGAAAGTGAAAACCAGGAAGGTAAGTAGATTGCTTAGTGTATTAGAAATGTGATATACCGTTAAAAATAAAATCTGAAGTGCCACATCCTTGTCCTATGTCCCTTAAAAAAATCTTACTGACTGATATTGATCTGTTTCTTCATTTATAAGACAGAATGTATGATATTATACTTATTTTGGTTTGATTTTCCTAGTAAGAAAGACATTATAATGTGTGAGGAGCATTCAGAATAATATTAACACTTAGTGTAAGAAAATAGTTTTTCTTTCTTCCATTTCCTTAAAATGTGATACAACTGTTTTTGGTTTTCATAAAACAGTATTCTTCACTTTTAAAAAAAGGCCCTATGGAATTTTCAACCACTATGTGACACTCCAAATATAGATTTTTGACACTTTTAAAGCATGACATCATATCATCTGTTTTTGTTTTTAAATTGAAGTTAAAAGCAAGAATAACAGGTTAACTATTACTAATGGAAAAAAAGGAAGCGAATTGTCAGTATGGTTTGAGCTAGTGTCTTAAATTAGAAATTCATAACCACAGACTTCTGGGAAAAGGCACAAAAACTAAATTTCCAGGGAACAACTGAAGGAAAGTTCAATAGCCTAGGAAATATCTTCAACATACAGACTATCTCAGTTATGTAAGTCTCTGCTCTGGCAAGAATAATTTTCATGAGATGTATCTTCTTAATATATTTCTAAGTAGGCAATGGTATTTGTAAGGACTGTAATATTGACTGGCTTTTTAAATTTTCTTCTCCTTCTCCTTCTTTTTTTGTTAGTATACTTGGAAGCCTAAAAAAAAAAAAATGTCAAGTTTCCATTGGTTAATGTTAATTCAAGGCACTCCATTTTGATGTAAAAAGAGCACCTTAGCTTCTTCAGCTGCAGGACAGACTTTGATGATCATCGACCTGGTTTGTGTCCTACTTGTAAGGACAGAATAGCTACAGGAGAGGTCAGGACATGCTTCCCACAGGTTTTCTTAGGCAAATTTAGTTCTCTCACAGGAAAGAATGGGATTTTATGACTTGAAATGTAGACACTTCCTGAAGATCTTTAAGGCTGCAATTTTCCTGGGCTTTTCAAAATAAAGATGTAGTTTCTTTCTCTTTTCAAATGGCGTCAGTCTCTAAAAAGCGGGGGAGAGTTTGGCCTGGTATTGGGAACTTTCCCTTGCTCTCCATGGCAATGGATTGCCCAATGCAGGTGACCATTCCCTCTGCTCCACTAGGCAGGTTTCTCATAGTTGCTCTGGAGATGGGCGTAACCCATTAGGAACTGAACAGCCTACCTTTAACCTTTACTGGAGAAGAATATTCTATAGAATCTCTTTGATGTTTCCCGGTATAAATAAAAGCAGATGTGGGCTCCATTTTATCTAGAAGCTTTATCCATCTGATCAGCTTGCCTGTCCTGCCCCCGCTTTTGAAATTACTTTCTGTGTTCTGTGGTTTCTTCATGGTTTTATTTCTCTTAGTTTTTATTTCTCAGCCAGCCCATTCCACCAAGGGGAACCCCATTCCCACTGCCCATCCTGGATGTGGACAGGAACAGTTCTTGCTATTTAAAAAAAATCTTACTAATTGAAATCATTTCTTAAATATACATGACTCATATATGTAGTGTCATGAATAAAAGCATGCATCTGCAGGGATCTTGAAATTATTGAACCAAAGATAGTGAAATAGAAAGTTGGAAAGGGATTATTTAATAACATAACGGTTATCATCTAATTTTTAATCTACAACTTTTATTGTAAAATATTTATATATTGATTCATCACACCTACTAATTAAATACTAACAGAAAATTAAGAGGTTTTACCTAAAAACAGGCTTATAAGGAAAACAGTGAGAATTTAAAAATTCAATAGCATTCAACTATGTAGAAATCAAAGCATGTGGAAGTGTTTTTTAGTTGAAGACAAACTTCATCAATATTTGAAACAATATAACTTCCCCACCCTCCACCCTAGGAGAATTTACATCAAGGTGAAAAACACAAGGGAAACGGATATAATGTTTTCTTGAGCAGAAGGACATTATAAGCATTGCCAAAATGATCATTTCCATTTCTAACATATGTTGCATTTATTGTTATGAATTTGGCTTAGAGAAGAGAAAGTGAATGCCAGAAAGATAAAGATTCATATTTTAGTTTGAAAATCTGAGTGTCAATTTGGAGAAATATCATTCTAACACTATAAAAGATTGATTTAGAGAAAAATGTTAGAATCCTTGTGTTCTTAAGAGTTTCATTCCATTTTGGATACTTCTGGATCTTTTATCCTAACATTTTAGCAAATTTCTTTTTAAACCGAATTTTCAAATTTGATTATTACACTGTCTCATGCTAACCCTGACAGCATAGTTTGGGTTCCTTTTATCCAGCTAGATACTTCTATCCTCTGCAGTTTTTTCAAACTTCAATGTATCTCTGAGCTGCTACAGTGATCATTGGATCCTGTGGATTAGTTTTTCACTCTTCCAACGGCCATCTCTGAAATGTAAGCCTGTATACTTCATTAACCTTCCAAATGAACAATCATCTGTAGACCGTCTAGAATCAACTGTTAATTTTAAACAGCATGGTCCCCTCACCTGTCTGACTATAAAGAAAAGAATCTTTCAGTATGCAAGGTTGATTTCTCCCACTTGCTGATTCAGTGACTATCTTGCTGGTCAGCACACTGAGAGTACTTTCAGCATCACCAATGTTTGAGACAGATGGTTCTCTCATCTCAGGTGCTCCAAGAGGCAGTGCATGTGCATTTTCATGAATACTAAGCAACAGCTATTCCTCTCTAAGTCCCCAAGGTGACGTCTTCTCCACAGTAAAAATTTAAATAACTTCCAGTCTCATTCCACTATGCTACATTGTCTGCATCAGGTGAAAGATATGCAATGTATGGTCTTTGGAGCAAATCCCATCTGAATTCAAAGTTCAGTTGTGGCACACCTTCTTAAAATGTGGCATTTACAAAATTATTGACACTTATGGTTCTTTTCTTTGGTTTAAAAATGGAATAAATAACTATTTTAGATATTACATGATATATTGTATATAAAAAATAGCACAGAACCTGAAACACAACAGTTTTGATAAACATTAGCAGTTACCACTATTATAAAAAGAATTTCCTGATAAAGAATTGTTTTCATTTAAAAAAATTAGAATACAACTGGAGAAATTAAAGTTTATGTTTTAAAAACCAGTGAAGGGCTAATGATTTAAAAAATTATAAAGATGAAATTCCAGAGAAGCATCAGATTTTTCTAGAAAACCACAGAGCATTGGGTCCTCTCTTGTCAAGCAGACACTAAATCTTGGCTGTGGTTGGATACAGGATCAGGCCTGACAAATGCTAAGGGTCCTTTTCTAGAATAAAGAATGAAAACCATCTGAGCTGATATGATGAATCGATTAGAGTATGTGGGACCTGAAATTCACAGCTAATTTTGTTAATTCTTTATGGGAAATTTTCTAATGCATCATAGAATAGAGAGCCGGAGGGAGGATTAAAAAGACAAAGAAGCTTTTGAAGTCCTGCTATACATAGATTACAATATCCTGTAGATGGAGAGGGTCATATCTTTTCCTCCAGGAATGAAGCTAGAGGTGAACTAAAACTGAGCAGCAAAAATAAACAGAAGAAACAGCTCAGTCTGAAAGGACTGAAATGATCATACCCACTGTTTAACTATGTAACAAAGAAGCAGGAAAACAGAATTTAGTCAGATTTCAATGTTTGAACACAATATTTGGTAAATAGTAAAAAATTATAATGATATACAAAGAAACATAAAAAAATTCTTAATTAATAAATAAATAAGGAAATAAGAAGAAAAACAGATGACTCACATGCTGGAATAAATAGAATATAACCAATTTAAAATAGTTATGAGATATTAAAAATTGGAGGAAAGGCAGGAAAAATAAAAGCATGGGTTGTTTTATCAGAAAATTTAAATTATTCATAAGAAACAAATGTACTTTTTAATTAAATTTTTGAAATATAAAATAAAAAGTTTATAGGACATGACAGTAGTAGACTTTATACACATACACACACAACATACAAAAAAAAAGCTCAGAAAATTTGAAGTTATATAAATAAAACTATGAAAACTAAACATATACTACCTTAGAAAAGGGGGGAAATTAAATATAATATTCTTACATAATAGAGGACAGAGAAGACCAAAGAAAGAAAGTCAAGAAGTTTGAAATTTCTGAAGACACAATATTGAATAAAAGTCCTAAATGTCATTAACATAAATTTCAGTAAATTCAATAATCCGTAATCAGTATCAATACAGAACACACATACATGCTAACTATATCCTACTTACATGTTTTATAATTAAAAAAAAACTTTTAAAAGCAACCTGAGGATAAACAAGGATGTGATAACAGAACTTGAGCAGAAAGTCGGACATTATTCTCACAGATGATGAAATCCAGAGACAATGGGATGATATTGGGCAGGGAGAAAAGAAAGAGAAGGACAATCTAACCAGTAATTCCTTGTCCAACAAAACATCTTTCAAAAGTCAAATAAAAATATATGGACAAATTAAATCAGGAAAAAAATTGTTTCTGTTACACACAAAACATAAAAAATATGAAGTATACTTTCAGGCTGAAGAAAAAAATACAAATTTGCAAGAAAGGATGACAGGAAAGATAAACAGATGAAAAAGTTTATAATAAAATTAAATGTCTTGTTTTAAAGCAGAAAAAATAACAATATAATCTTGGATTAACAGCTTAAGTAGAAGAGAACTTACTTTCCTATCTATGTATCAGTGAACAATTGATTTCTGGATTGAACAAATAATTGATATTTTTATTCACAGATTTTTAAAACACTAAATCAAACTGAACTCTCATAAACTACCCATGTATATTTTCAAGTGCTCAGTGAACATTCAGAATAGAGAAAGGCATAGTAAAAGGCAATAGTGTTGATGAAATAAAATAAATAAAATATTTGACTCCTTCAAAAGAAGAGAGAACCTGAAAAATTAAAGGAAGAAAGACCAGAGAAAAGAGTAACAGCAAGCTTATAAATATGAAGGAAACCATCATTGACTCCAGGGCATATAAATAGCCTCAGTTTTCCAGTTAAAATTGAAAGGCTTTCAAACTCTGGAAAGAGGATCCAATATAGGCTACTTATAGGGGAACTTCTCCACACATAAGCAAAAACAGTTGGAAAAGATTGAACAAACTACATCCAAATAAAGTGGAAGGATGAACATATTAGCTACAATAACAATAATAGCTACAATAACAGTGATAGATGATATGGAAAATGTGTTTACGAGAGGGAACTCTGAAGCAAGTCATTTTTGCTGCTTTAAATAGATTAAAGCAAAAATTATCAAAATGAAGATGGGATTTAAAAACTGCTGACAATAGGAATGAAAATAATAAATTATTACACATACTAAAAGCTTTAAATCAAGAAGAAGATATTTGAGAGACTTTATGTCTATACTGTCATAAATGAAATGGACTAATGCTTTGGAAAAAATAAGCTAGCAACTAACTGACACATGAAGAAATGGAGAAGCCTCAATGATTCCATATCAGTTAAAGAAATTTTATGTTAATTTAAACTTTCTTAGGAAAATAATCTTCAGACCCACTTGTCTGTGCTGTTATATCCTATTAGACATTACAAAACAAATAATATTTAAACTAAATAACTTTTTTCATATATTAAAAGAAGAGAGACAGCATTTTCTTACTTGCTTTCTGACATAGAGCTCTCATAATAAAACTTGGAAAATATTACTGAAGAATAAAGCCCCAGATCAATATGCCTCATGTATATAAAAAAATTTCCCCAAAGCATTATAAGTTTGAATCTAACAATATATAAAAATGATAATATGTCATGCATAAGCGTTCCCCCTTTTTGAAATTGAATGTTTGATTTAGAGTTAAAAAATCCATAAATCAATGTAAATTAAAATGTGTCTATTAAAAATTCAACACAATAAGTATTACCAGCCCCTCCCAGGTAAGATGAGGAAGAGGACTAGCTCACTCCAAGTAGAATCCCTTTCATCAAAAAGACAAAAGTAATAAGAATTCTTAAGGATGTGGAGAAAATAAAACTTTCATTCACAATTGATAGGTGTTATTAATTTGTATAGCCATTATAGAAACTAGTATGAACTTTCTTTACAAAATTTTGAAAGAACTTCCTTATAATCCAGCAATCTCACTACTGGGTATATATTGAAAGAAAAGAAAATCCATGTCAAAGAGAAATCAGCACTCCCATGTTCATCAAAAATCTATTCACAATCCCAAGACAAGGTGTTAACCTAGATGTACATCAGTGAATGACTAGAGAATATGTGGTACATCCACAAAGTGAAATGTTATTCAGCCTTTGAAAAGGATGCAGTTTTATCATTTATGGCAACATGGATGAACCTGGAAGACATTATGTTAAATGAGATAATCCAATTACAGAAAGACAAATGTATGTTTCAAAATACCTGGAAAGGAGGATTTTGAATATTCTTATCAGAAATACACAATAAATAATCAAAGTGATAAATATACTAATCATCCTTCATTGAACAGAACATAGTGTATACACATATTGAAACATCACATTGCACACCATAAGTAGGTAAAATTATTATATTAATAAAAGAAAAAAACTTATAAACTTGACTACATATGTTAAAAGAAGGGGATATAGAAACCAGGTTGTAATCTGATAGTTCTTAGAATTTTCATGGGAAATTATTCACTAACCAAAGAGAGGGGAAAGCCATCCTGGGAGAATCAAGAATCCAAATTCAGAGTATAACCTTTAGAAAACATTGATGATTAAGAGTGAGAGAAAAAAAGAGTGATCTATGTAGGCTGTGAAATCAGAATAGTACTAAGAAAAGTATCAGTCAGGTTAACAGGGAGGAGAGAGAATCAAAGTCTGAAAATACTCAAATGTTGGGAAATGAAATCATCCACAAAGGAAGTATTGCTTATATTACCCAAAATATTCAGAGTGAAATGACTAGGAAAGTATGGCATATCAGAATGACAACAATGACACAGAATCATCATATTTCTTAAGTAAGAACAGCATATTTCAAAAACATAAAAAAGAAACAGTAATTAGAGGTTTATTTGTTTTTTCTTGACTACTGACTCCATTTTTGCCAAATATATAAAGTGGAAATTTAAGGTCAAAATAACGGAGTACTGAAATGTTCATCCAATTTAACAAGTAATGTTTCTGAATAGTATGCGGTTTTTTAAAATGATGTAATGTCTCAAAGGTAGTTGGAAAATTTATTCCATTGAAATCAAGGCATACCATAATAAAAATGACTTTAATTTAAAACACAAAAACAGCACTAAAATATTACCATGGATTCTAAAATTAAAAAGGTGATACCATGTGTATTGACACAAAGAAATGTCCAATCACAAATTGGTGAACTAAAAGAAATGTAAATTAAAACATTAATAGGACTTTATTTTTTCCATATTAACAAAATATTATTTAGAGTATATTATTAGTGGTGATAATAATTTTCAGACACATCTGCTATGTTATAAATCTAAGCATTCATTTTTTGAAAGCAATTTTGTGATGCATATAAAAAGTCAAAAACAACTTTCTCCTTTTGTGTAACAATTTCTCATCTGTATTTTAATGACTCTAAGAAACGTATAATAAGGTATACTTATAACATTGCTAATCACATATTTAAAAAAAGGCTTATATTTTCTAAAAAGTCACAGTAGTTAAATAGCACTGTGTAAAGTTAAAAAATTAAAAAAAGAAAACAGCATAAATCATTTAAGTAACAATTTTCCTATAGATATTTTGGGTGTTTATGTGTGAGTGCTATTTTAAGACTATTTGAGGATGCCCTTCTCTCATTTTTTTCATTATTAAAAATAAATTTAATGTGATCAATAATATCTTACAAGTAGTTTTCACATAGATTATCTTATTGCAAACTCTCTTACCCTTTCTGATATTAAATTTTATACTAATTTTACAAATTATACAAACTAAAATTTAAATAATTCTGAAGTACACTGATTTGCTGATAACTAACAGACATGGTGTATGAATCTCTTGATTATTTATTCTTATACAACACACATTCACACTATAGCATCCCTCAAATATTTTTTGGCTCTTTGATTCTGTTCATGCATTCTTTATCTTTGATTTTCTTTTCTTTATCTTTGATTTGTTTTGTCAAATAAATAAATAAATTCCATTATTATTAAAGAACAAAAGCAAAAAAAGATAAAGTAAAAAGTACAGATTAGCAAATACTAAAATACTAAGCACTAAATATTATCATCATTACTAATTTTATTACTATGATGATGATTGCTATTGTTATGATCTGAATGCAAATGACCTCCAGAATCCTTATATTGGAATTCTAAACCATGTGATGGTGTTAATAGGTGATTGAGATTCGTGATCAAAAAGGAGAAACATCACAGAGCTAACTAGTTTCTTCCACTGTGTGGAAGTAGCAAGAATATGTCTCTTTGAGTTCAAAAGTAGGAGCTTACAAGACACCAGGTTAGCTTTAATGTTTGTATTTCTATCTTACTGGACTATGAGAAATAAATTTATGTTGTTTAAACCACTCAGTTTATGGTGCTTTGCTATAGCAACTGAACAGACTATGGCAGTTATTAAATATGAATTTTTCTGAATAACAAACTGTTCTATGCAAAATTTGATTATTATTTTTAGTAAAAAATACATGTTATTTTAATAATTAAAATTAAATTGTAGCAACAGGCTAGCAAAGTTTGTATTATATTTAAGGAATAATTCACTGAAATGACTCCCATTCAATCCCAACTTCCTACAGAGTTACAGAAATGTAAAGATATTTTTTATTTAAAAACCTCTTCTAAAGGAATTCGTAGTTTGATAAAGTTAGTTTCATGAGCCTAACGAGTTCTTAAGTCAACTTTGCTTTCTAAAATCATTGTTTGTTTTCAAACTACAAAGTAGAAAATATAGTGCTACTGTTGAAAAATATGTACTAATGAATATATGTGGTGAGCCGTTTCTGTGAACTGTGGCCGCCATTACAAGATGGCGCTGGTTTCCCCTGTAGTCTGTGACAAACAACTCCTTATCAGAATGAGTTGGCACGCTGTGACTTGGCACCCTATGAGAAAAGTCCACGTGGCAGTTGTGCATTGGGGCTTTATCTGCTTTATTAAGGCTGGGGCACACGGGAGTAGTAGTAGTGGCAGTAGTAGTAGCAGTAGTAGTAGTGGCAGTAGGAGTAGCAGTAGAAGTAGTAGTAGGAGTAGCAGTAGAAGCTAAAAGACATGTCAATACAAAGGCCTGAATAAACTGCTGAAAGAAGAAAAAGTATCAAGGACCTGAATAAACTGCTGAAAGAAGATTCCTGAGTTGCGTCCTCCTTGCGGGCAAGGGGTCGCGACAAGTGGTGCCGAAACCCGGGAACCAGAACTTTTAGTCAGTCAGGGGTGGTGCACCGGTTAGTCCCAGGTAAGTGGGATCTGCGATCAAAGCAGGGATAGTCCCAGTAAGTGGGATCCGCGTCCAAAGCGAGGTCAGCTCCTCTACAAAGAAAGAGAGAGCCTCACATTTATTGCAGCTGCACTGTGTACTTTCACTTTTGTTTTCTGTGTTTCTTTTGTTGTGTCATTTCGCTTTTGTTTTTTGTGTTTCTTTTGTTGTTGTGTCCTCTGTAGATAAAGAGAGAGCGAAAAAAAATAAATAAATAAATAAGACGCTCCTCTGTAGATAAAGAGAGAGCAAAGTTTTGTATTTTCACTTTCTTTATACTGCTTGGAACAGTATGGGTGCTACTCCCTCAAGTCCAATTTTGCTGGCCTTGGACGGGTTACTGCGTTCTAAGGGACTTAAAGTGAAGCAATACACATTACAGAGGTTTTTAGAAGAGACCGACTCTGTAGCTCCTTGGTTTGCTTTTTCAGGGAGTCTCACGATTCCCAGTTGGGACAAATTAGGGAAAGATCTGGATTTCGCTTACAAACAAGGAACTTTAAGGGGCGGTACCATTCCGCTTTGGAAATTAGTGAGGGGGTATATAATGGATGGTAAATGCCAGAAAGCTGTGAGCGAGGGTCAGGCCGTTCTTGAGCAATTGCATGAAGAAAAATTGGAGGGGTCACATAGCGAGGTAGCAGAAAGTATTAGGAGTAAGAGTGGTGAAAAGATAAGGGAGTCTGAAGTTAAACAGAGGAGAAGGCTCTATCCGGACTTGACTGAGTTAAAAACTCCCAAGGACACAAGTAGCTCGAACAGTTCTGAGGAATTGGATCCACCCTAGCCGCTCTCAACCCCGCCTTCTCATCCTCCCCCTCCCTACCAGGCCCACAGAAAAGTCTTAACTGACCTTCTCCAGAATATTCACCATGGCTTATTTTAGGACTTTCAGCAAAAGAATCTCTACAAAAAGGTTTAATGTAGATAAACTTCCTATTTTCATGTTGCCCTGTTTTATTTGGCTACTGTCTGAAAAAATCAGCATTCCAGGCACTGGACACTCCCTTACTAGTTTTTCACAAAAATATGTAACAAGGCCTCTGGCCTTGAGCTGGGCTTCACAGTGCTGACTACATTTCTAAGATAAGGGAGTTACTAACTGGGCTCCATGGTAACAGCTGGCAGGAGGAAGAATTGGAAAGGGAGATAGACGAACTGGAGGGTCGATTGAAAAAGTCAAGATTTAAAGCACCTACAGCCCCGATCGCTGTCACGCTCCCTCCTTATAACCCCGATTGGGACAAGGACAACCCCAGAAGGCTGGGGGGTGTTCAGTGGCAGCCTAAGATGGCCCAAACTTCCCAGTAATTGAAAACTTGGATGCCGATGGACAGCCGGCCAGAGTACATGTTCCTTTAGCCTTTAAGGATATTAAACAACTAAAGGAGGCAGTTACTAATTACGGATCCCATGCCCCCTTTACATTGACTCTCTTCGAGTCTTTCTCTGCCAATCAGCTGACACCTAGTGACTGGCAACAGCTTTGCATGGCTGTGTTGTCCGGAGGGGATTTTTTGTTGTGGAAAAGTGAAAATCAAGAGAGGTGTCGCGAGCTAGCCCGAGTCAATCAGGACGCCAGCTTCCCACGGCTTAACTTTGAAATGTTAACAGGCTTGGGACAATATGCTATCATAAATCAACAAATTAATTATAATCCTGGGGTCTATGCTCAGATAGCTACAGCAGCCATTTAGGCTTGGAAGGCTCTACCTATTTCAAATGCTAAAACAAAAATTTCAAAAATTGCTCAAGGACCCTCTGAGCCTTATTCTGACTTCCTTGCCTGATTGATACAGGTAGCAGAAAAAATATTCCCTAACTTGGAACAAGCCATGCCTGTCATTAAGCAATTGGCTCTTAAATATGTAAACTCCTATTGCCAAAATGCCATTAAATCTACCAGAGCAAAGAGTGTTGATGACATGATTCGAGCTTGTACGGATATTGATGGAGCTCATATTACTGGACAGGTTCTGGCCGCTGCCCTCAAAACAGGAACAGGGGCCCACCCCAAGGTCTACTGGGCAATCCAGGGACGGAATGGTACCCCGGGGAGTGGGCGACTTCGTCACCTCCCACGGACCAACCCCTTTCTATCTGTAGACTCCCTAGGGGAATGCCAGGAAGTACAGGATGTACAACTGCAACCGCAGGTCACAGAGACAGAACAAGCTGCTACTGCAGTAAGATCTTGGCCAGGCGGGGGAAAATGCAGACAAAATCAAACAAAATACAATAGGCTAAGAAAACTTGGAGAACTTTTGCCCTGAAAATGGGCACCAGACTCCATGTTGTTTGCATCACCATGGTAACCATGGGGTGCCTGGCCGGCATAGCTGCTTCCTGGTCCCACCTCCCACACTTTTGCGGGCTTCTGATTGGTTCTTCCACAGTCACTCAGACAGGACTTCTGGTCCCGCTTTCCAGCCACTAACCTGTACTGCTGTGTTTCAGGTTTCTACCGGAGCTGCTCAGAGCCTGTATTTTTTTTACAAAAAAATGCCTACCTGTAAATGCTAATGAAAGATATCTTTTTCAGACAAAATTTAATTCCACAGGTTTCTATGTTACAGTCCTAAATTTAAGCTAGTTCTAAGTTAAATAACCTGACTTTTTCTCTATAGTTGTGTTACTAAATAATGTTCTATTGATGGGAGATATCAAATATGCTTCTTTATATTTTACTTTTAATTTTGAAGGTTATGAGGATGCATTTGCTCGCCACAGGAACAAGCCGGCAAAGTTCCTGTGATGACCAAAAAATCCTTATTTTCATTGCTAACTATAAAAATAAAAATGTATACTCAAGGATCTTATTTCAGTTACATCAAGTGACGTCACATAGAAGAGTGCACTCCTAGTTAAAAATAAATTTAAATGGATCCAAATATTTTAAGACCACGTGGTTACATAAAGTTAATACAATTATAAGTTATGTTCTTATTCTTTATATATATATTTTAGATATTTAGATAACCTATATTTGTTAATCTATAAATTAATTAGCACATGCCTAATTGATTAGTTAATATATATTTGCCTAATTGTTTTTCTTCAACAGAAAACCTATAATTTAAGTTTTATATTTACATTTATCAGGTACTGTGTTTTTTCAGTTACAGATATTTGAGATAAATGCGTTTACTATAAATTTGCTTTTAAGTAAAAATACAATCAAGTAATTTCTACTTCTCAAGGTTATTGTTCAAACTCATATAATGATAAATTATTATAATTATTTCTCCAAAATATCTAAAGGTTTTAACTTTATTTTCATTGATATTTCTTCTCAAAATATAATAATTTGTTTATAGAGTCTAAGGTTTTCAAAAATTGTTCCAAAATATAAAAAGCAAAAAAAACAAAAAACAAAAAACAAAAAAAAAAAAACAAAAAAAAACACACATGCCTCCTCCTAGATGAAGAACGTTGGTGTCCTGTGATTTTTTTATTATTTTTTAACCTCGACGTCTCTCGCCGGACTCGGTTTCCGTTAGCCGGACTTGGCATCTGGAGGTCCTTACCGAGATTCGGAAAGCAGAGGTAAGCAGACAAGGCTCACCTTCTAAGGGAGAAGGGGGAAAATTGGATCAAAGATAATTTAAAGAGACAGGATACATACCATGGGTAACTCAACAGTGAAACTTCTTCTGGCCAACGAAGTTAAAAAACTGTTAAACAAACAAGGAACAAGAATAAAAACCAAGACAGCAACTGAATTCGTTGAAGCTATAGCCCAGGCTTGTCCTTGGTTTCTGACGGGAGGCTTTCTTAATAACAGTGATTGGGATTTGGTAAAGCAGGATCTCCAAAAGTTGTTGAGGGACCAAAGTCCAGATAGAGTCCCGATTGCTACTTTCTCTCTATGGAGATTGGTAAAGGATGCTCTTTTAACTGATAAAGTGAAGATTAAGGAGCAGCTTGCTGAATGCAAACAGGCTCTTAATCAGGTCCAAACTGCTGCCACTATTAATCAGGTTATTCAACAAACTTCCACCATACTCGATTCTCAAAATAAAGTTAACCAACATCTTTTGTCAGGGATTTTAGCTGCCAACCAAAGAATAGATTTACTCCAAGCTCAGGTAGAAGAATTGGCTGACTTGGTGCTTTTGGGTTGTGTTGACCAACATGCACATTTATGCATAACCTCTGTCAGATTTAATAATTCCAGGAATGCTTCCCGCATCATCGGAGAGTACTTGGCCGGAAATTGGTCCATGGTGGCAGAAAATTTGATCCAGTCTCAACTGACTCAGATAGCTGTTTTGAACGACACCCGTGTCATACCGGTGACTTTGGGACAATTCACCCTTTGGATTTCTTCTGCCTTTTCCTTTTTTAAGGAATGGGTGGGAATAAGCATTTTTGGTGCAATGTGTTGCTTTGGTATGTTTCTCTACTTGTGGTTTCTCTGTCGCCTCAAGGCCCGCAGTGCTCACGATAGGGCTATGATCATACAAGCTCTTGCTGCTTTAGAAAATGGCAACTCGCCACAAGTCTGGCTTGTGCATCTTAAACAGTAAACCTTTGACATGGTCGTTGCACCCCAAGTTACATTGCACTGGGATCGACATGTCCTTCTTTTGTCACTCTTCTAGTGTTGGAACTTCTACCATATCTTTCCTTTGTGCATACCTCTCCTCCCTGCCTTTCTGCACTAGGATCTTTGCTAGCTAATCTTACAGTCCAACTACACCTGCCATTTGATGGTGATGGTCATGGGTCCTGTTTATGGAGGCGGTTACCATAACAATGTCCTGTTGGCCACAACACGCTGAGCTGATCTTGTAGTACCCAGTGACGGGCAACTTCCACGCTTGCACTGCAACCTAAGACAGGGGAGTGGGGCCTCCCCAGAGACAGGTAAGCAGTGCAGGGGCGGTGGACGACCTAAGACAGGGGCTACTTGATTCCCTTTGACATGCAATAAACAAAAGAGGGGAACTTGCTGATAGCAGGCCTTCCCTGGCCCCCGGGGCCCAGCCCCCAATTCCTTGTTCTGCATGTCAAAGTGGCCAGTTCACAAGGCCATGACATATGTGCTCCACGGGAACGTCTTGACCTTTATCTAACAATGGCAGATGTCACAACCAAATTTCTCCCCCTCTCTATTGTCCGTGCCTTTCTCTTAGGGTGTTGCCAACTTAATTTTGTCTGCACTACGAAGACAGCCTCAGCTGTCCCCCTTCGTCTACCATGGTCACGATACAGGATGCGAGGCAAGGCACTGCACTTGAGTGATCCACTTGAGTGGACCTCAAGGGGAGCATGTCCTATTGCATGCGGGTTGGACGTCCACGCCCCGCCCCACGAAAAAAGGCGTCGGCTGATATGGCCTCAGGTTTGGGGAAGGGCCCTCCTTAAGGCTGGGCCATACTATGCAGCCACTTCTGCACAGTGGGATAGGACCTCTACTCTCGCCTGTATTGTCGTAATAAAACTAAAAAGGGGGAACTGTGGTGAGCCGTTTCTGTGAACTGTGGCCGCCATTACAAGATGGCGCTGGTTTCCCCTGTAGTCTGTGACAAACAACTCCTTATCAGAATGAGTTGGCACGCTGTGACTTGGCACCCTATGAGAAAAGTCCACGTGGCAGTTGTGCATTGGGGCTTTATCTGCTTTATTAAGGCTGGGGCACACGGGAGTAGTAGTAGTGGCAGTAGTAGTAGCAGTAGTAGTAGTGGCAGTAGGAGTAGCAGTAGAAGTAGTAGTAGGAGTAGCAGTAGAAGCTAAAAGACATGTCAATACAAAGGCCTGAATAAACTGCTGAAAGAAGAAAAAGTATCAAGGACCTGAATAAACTGCTGAGAGAAGATTCCTGAGTTGCGTCCTCCTTGCGGGCAAGGGGTCGCGACAAATATACTATCAAAAAATCTTTTTATCAAATATTTAATTAAAGCTATCATATCTACCTATCTACATTATCTATTCTTCTAACTATATTCATACAGATATTTCTTGATTCTTATCACTTCTCTCCCATGTTGTACACAGGCTATGAAATTTGGGTTTCCTTTGGATAAAATGTGCTGGCTGAGAAATATGTCGAAAAATCACATGACACAGAAATAATTTTGTAAAACGAGGGTGGGATTCTCTGTGATCTTAGGAGTACTGCTTCCACATTGGAAGGAGAGAGAGAGAGAGCAAGCTTCATTTTCTCTATTTATACAAGGGGGCTTCAGAGGATTTCAATGGAATGTTCTTTTACCCAATAAGGTAGGAGTTAGGCTATCTAAGACTAATGGGTAACGCCCAAGTCCGGAGCTACAGAGCAGCATCTGTAGCTGAGCAAAGACTGAGGTCACGTGCTTTGCATTAATAAGTCACAAAATGACTTTCAAAGACAGACCAAAATCTCCTTGGCTCCAAGGCCTAGTAGAGGCTATTCAGATAGCTCAGGGGTGGTCTCCCACAGATATTCTTATATAGTTTGATTAAGAAGATATATAAGACTATTTTAATATTTTCACACATGAAACCCATAAATATGCACATGTGTGATAAACCATGCACATATCATTGGAATTTTGGTTTTAATTATATTCAGACCAGTACTTATTCTTTCTTCTATAACCTCAAAGTTCTGAATATTTTCTCACTGAACTAGTCAATTGGCACATGCTAGACGGATTGGAGAATGCAGGTGCACAAATTGCCCTCATGTATTGTGGATGAGTATCCAAACATGTATGCTTGACCAATGATGCATGACCAGGGAAATATGTCTGTGGAGCAAAAGGCCTCAGCATCTGCCCCATGTACTGTAGCTCTCATTAATTAAAAGAATTTACTCTGTTTCAAAATGTCATACATTTGATGCTCATCTGCTTCAGGTCCAGCTGTCTAGTGGTGGCAAAGAGTACAAGGTTAAATACCTTAAATAATCAAAACTTCATAGCAATGCAGCACAGTCCATACCAATGTGATGATGTGCTTAGAGTAATTGAATTATGAATTTTTTTTTAATTTCTGGGCACAATTAAAATATTTATCCAAATATAGTACCCTCAAGTTTCTTTTGGGGGAAAAAAAACACAAGTATTTAGTTCATGGTTTCTCTCCTGCATGCTGCTATTGTTCTCCAGTGTGGCATATTTCTGCAAAATAGATTGATAAAATTGTGCCAAAGCATTTTGTTGTAACTTTCCTTTGCCAATAAACCTAGCCAGATTCAGGGGAAAATGTGCTGTTATTTTCCAATTTCACAATGCAAGCAGCATTCTTTTTTTATTTGCCCATAACATATTACTAAGTGAGAACCTACCTCAACTTGGTAGAATGAAAAATAACTGCTAACAAAATTACAAAATAAAAGTAACTTGTTTATATTTGTCAGAGCTATTTTTACACTGTACATGAAGCTAAGTTTTGAAAGATTTTCTTTTGCTGAAGAAACAGAACAATAATATTTGCAGAAATTGGTTTGAGCACAGTAAAACTTATATCACAGTCCAGAAAGTATGGACTAACTACCTGGAAACTTAATAGTCTTTGGGCGACCAAGCTGGTGTTTGAAGACAGCTACTCTTGTATCATGAGTTGAATATCTTAGAATTCTTAATTTCACTTGGTCCCAGAGGCAACCTTCAAAACTTTTTTTTTTCCTGTTTGGTTCTTGACATGAGGATACATGCAGGGATGTGGTGAAACTAATCATTCATTTCCCTGTGTTTTCACAGTCACAGTATGTCCTGGAAAAGGATGGCCTGCTTACAAGCATTTCTTCTCAGTGGTGATAAAAACAAGCAGCAGAGTTGACATTATCATCCACCAACTTATTTCATGATCCCACTCCTAGAGATTGTGGAGTCACCTGCCCACTTTTTAAATATGAGGAAGCTGAGGCACGTAGAATTTAAATAATTTGCTAAATTTAACAGTGTTGATAGCAGGCTGAGATTCAATTCCATCCCTAGGCTATCTCACTCCCCATTGTGTGTTCTTTAGTCATTCTTCAACACTAGGGGCTGTGAGTACTGCTAAGAAAGAGGCTCCAGGACCAGAATAAAGGTATTTGAGATGATATAATAATCTTTAAGCAAAGGGAAAACCACATGAGTAAGGCAGAGAGGAAGAGGAGATCAGTATGATGGAGAAAAGAAACAGAATTGGTAAGAGGCCCCAAGTCGACAGATTGAGATAACATAAGAGCCCAGAGATTTGTGAAAGAAAATACTGACAGGGAAGTGGCACCAGGCCCTCCTTTGAAGTGGGATGGGCAAGTGCAGGATAGCAGGAGTTAAGGCAGCCCTGGAGCCACACAGATCTACAGGATCTCTCATATTTCCTGAACAGGTTCTTTCAGGAACTTTTGGTTTCTTGAGGGTAAATCTTGTGGATTTGTCTTTATAGCAGATTGAGGATAGATGTGAAGGGGAAGCTATGAAGGAGAACCTGCTGCTACATAGCATGTTTTGAAATAGGTTATTGAAATGATTCATGGGGAATAAAGAAAGTTGGAAGAGTTAGGAGAGAGTGTAGATGGCATATGTTGAGCAGCTGCTTGACAAGAAGAGTGCTGCTTTTTAGGTAAACATTTAAAATTTCTTTCTATTCCTTGGTGCTTTTATTGTGAATACTTAAAAAAAAAGAAGGAACTTCTGTAAATATCTCATCACATAAATGGACACCATTATACAATCATAGCCCTTTTGGGATAAAAAGAATACTTTCTTGCAAATGCAGAAATGTACACCAGCGCAATGCTGAACAGGAACAACAAAGAAAGAAAGAAAGAAAAGGTGTCTAGATCCATGAATAGCTGGAAAAAAGGAAACAAAAATTTGCACATCAGGATAAGAATAATTTGGTGTAAACTGAAGAGGAAGACAGACAGATTAAAGAACGGAGATCCAGACTGTTCTCACTGCATCATGACCTTCACCCAATTTCCTGTGTGCAATAGAAGTTATGAACTACATACAACTTAGAGTGAGATAGTTTTAATTATGCCACTGTGTATAATTTACTCAATTTTTATTATTCCATAATAGAATAGTTTGTATACTCAAATTAACATTTTTCCTTGCAGAATAAGAATACCATGGTAGTAACATCTAGTTTCAGAATGTAAGTCCAACTATTTCTTTCCAATTCCCCCTAAAATGACTCAAGAAATGTGGATTATATTTACCAGTCCTATAAAAATGGGAAAGGTACCATGCTCAGGTTGGCAATATAAAGAATTTCTGCAAGCAGTAAGGCAGAGAAAATTAGATGGAGGGAAAATCTAATTAGAGCCCATCATCTTTTCACATAGCAAAAGCTGGTGGAAGATGGGGTAAGATTTGAAGCAAAAATCTGAAACAATGTTCTGAAGGTGAGAAACTGAAGTGGATAGAACTATACAGTAAGACAAGAGGCCTGAGCAATGCAAACCCTATATGTGTCTTCAGAAATGAACCTTAAAATAAGTGGTTATAGCTGCAATAAATATCATGCAGAGTAAATTGGAGACCCCAGGAGGAAAGACAGCAAGTGAATGCACTCAAGTCAGTAAAAGACTTTCACAGACCAGACACAAGAGCTTACCGAAATGTGTTAGCAAACTGCTAACGTCAGTGAAGAACTGTTTCTTTTGAGAATGTAATGAACCTCAAGAAGGACTGAGCTTCTAAACAAGTTGTACATAGTGAGGTGAGACATCACCAGAGATGGCAACAATTATCAAAGAGGGTACAGAAATTGCACTTTAGAACCTCTGTTTGTATTTGTGTGTGTGTGTGTGTGTGTGTGTGTGTGTGTGTGTGTGTGTGTGTTCCGAGTTTGCAATACAAAGTGTTGAAAGCTGCAGTTTTAGTGTTTGCTGTTCATTTTTGTTGTTGTTGTTAGGGAACATTTCATTCCTCCCATAGCAAAATAAAATATGTTGTAGCAATATCTGATCAGAAAACATCATCCTTAGTCTTGAGCAGAGATTCCTGAAAGGGTATCACTTTGCAATTTACTCTAATGTTTGCCCTAGGTTCACTCTGAGAGCATGGTAGGTTATATTGTGAGCCTAATTATATTAATCAGGGTCCTGTTTTCTTCATTCAGGACAGGGGATGCCTAAACTAGTCGGGGTTCAAGTTTTTAATATCTATCTCCAAGCTTTTCCTCTTCACTCTCCCGTTCCTGGGAATGCTCCGAAATGGTTAATATGACGACACATTGCATAATACTTTCAAGGCCCAAGACTAACTACCCAGCTGGTATCACTTTCCTTGCCCTTGTTACTAAGAGTTCTAGTTGAGATCTGAGCAATGATAATACATTTTTGATTGATCCTCATTATACTTTGTGTCCGCTTTGAATTGTGAGAGGAATAGGGCGTTCAGATTGGCCATGGTCTAGGGATAAGATCACCACTATGATGTAACCCAGGTTATATCAAAATTTGCAAGTCAACTTATCTCTGGGCAGGAATGCCATCCTACAGAGATACTTACTTCTGCCTTTTATTTGGCCTGTTAAGCACAATTATAAACATTCTTCTGTGCTTTACTCCAGTGGTCTCCTGGACTGTTAGTGAATCTTCAGAAGGCAGCTGGAGAAAGCATCTCAAATCTATAAGTCCAGGTGAGGCAATGATGCCCCTCGCTTCAAAGATGGCAGAAGGAGCACGCCATCCACGGTGGTGCAGTTGCTCTTCCAGGGCTGACAATGTCCAGAGAAGGACCCTGAATCTCCCCTGTATGGGATGCTCTTCTGTTTGTCTTCCTGGTAGGAGAGCACTTGCAAGGTAGGGGAAAGCACCTAAGCCTCTGAACCTGCTTGCATCCCTATATTCCATTGGTATTCCACACTCCTGGTGCTCATGCTATCTGTTCTCATGTCTTCAAGTTCTCATTTCAGTTTTTTTCTAATACTCTGCTTAAATATTTATTTAAAGGATTTTATCTTCATCAAAAAGGATTTTACAAAATTTTGCCAAATTTTATCTCCTTAGAGGCTTAAAGAGTTCCCTGCCTATTTTGAAAGAGTTTATATTCTTTTCCCTTGGAGGGCAAGACTACGGTTTTCTTTCCTATGAATCTCCTATTTGTTAAAACATAAATCTGTCCCCCTTGTCCCTCCTCTGCCTGCCATCCCCTCTGTATCCTCTTCTCCACCTCATCTCCTCTCTGGTCTCCTTAACTCCTTTACCTTCTTTTTTCCCCTCCCAATTACTCACTTTCTTTGAAGTATTGAAAATGAAGGAGTTTCAAGACAGAAGGAGTCTGGAATCACCAGCAAGCAAACTATGCAAGAAGGCTATCCATCAGAAAACTTGGCAAGGAATATTTTATAGAGGAATTAAGCCACAAGATTCAAGGACTGATTGCAGCAGCTGGCTGTCCTGTCAAGTACAATTTTCTTCCATTATGCTTACATTCTTTCTCTATACCCTATTTATTTCATTTACTTGTTACAATGCTGAAATTGGTTTCCCGATATTTTATTTGATATCTGTGTTTTGACTATTGGATGATTTTAATCTATATTTGTCTTTTAAAAAATTTATCCAAATTTATTTGGAGATATTAAATAATGATTACTTCCTTTACAAGATGCATAAAGCAATCTTAAACCTTTTTTTTCTATGATATGGCATGGTTTAAATAAAAAAAAAAAAGAATTATTCGTGAGTTTGTCTGTAAAACTATTTGGGTAAGGTAAACTATTTTAGCTTAGAGTTTTGACTCCCCTTAAAATTTTCTTGTGAACTTACCCATTCATATCATCTCTTTTTGATTTACATTTGCTACTTCATAACTTCAAAGAACATAATTTTTCTACACATAAAATTATTAATACCTATATATAATTAATATTCATTTGTATTTCCTCATCTTGGTTTCTTGATATTTCACTTATTTTCAACATATGTAATATTCGACCCTGTTTGTCATATGATAAATGGTTCATTTTATGCTTTAGTGTTACATTTTACAATATTATACAAATATGGCAATGAATGTATGCGTTCTGTAACTGATGAGTTTGAGGGCTCTGTTGAGCTACCACCAACTCATTGTACATGGACTTTTTATGGTTGCTAACTTGATATAAGCAAAGTAATACCTTGCTGGAGTTTTTAATTATATTTCTTCAAATATTATAAAGTAAACATCCTTTCATATGCTTAAATTTCACAATTCCTCTTCTATTACATATTTATTCCTCTAATATCAATTTTACTTTATTTGTCTTTTTCTTATTGAATGTTAGTAATTTACATATGCTTGTCAGTAATCTATTTTTATTATTTTAAAATATTTACTTGACAAATAAAAATTGAACATAATCAAGGATTATAATGTGGTCATTTGAAAAACAAACACTGTGTTGTTATTACCACAATCAAGTTAAGTAACACACACATTATCACCCATTACATTAGATCCCCAGAATCTGTGTTATAATATATGCTGCCAATTTTTCCCATCTTGGAATGTTTTCTACTTTTCCTGGTAAATTTAAGGACTAGACATTTTAAATTTAATATGGTTGATTTCATCAACATTTTAATTAATTCCTTGAATATACATTAACTTTTCTAAAATTATTTTCTACGTTATTGTCAATAAATTGTATTCCTACATTGCATTTGGCTTACTGTGTTTTCCCTCAAATTTCTATCCTACAACTTCTCACTGTAACTTTCCTCCTATAATTGGTGTGCCAATGGCATTTATTCTGATCTTGTTTAGGTTTTGCCTTATGAATCGAGTTCCAAAAGAGTGCATTTTTTATATTTGTTATGTTCGTCATGTTATGTCTTTTCTCTAATGTAAGATATACAATGGTAATGGTTTTTCTTCTTTTGTTCATCAACATATAGAATAGTATCTGGCCTAGGATAGTATCTGACATATATTGTTTTTAATATATGGGGTTTTGCTAAATTTTAAATATCTTCTCTATGTCGTTTCATTTTACCAACACATTTATGATTTTTATTGTGTAATAATCTTTCATGGATCTCAACCCATGATTCTAGAGTGAGTGTTCTTGTTTCTGTAGGATGTATTTTGTGAGGCTTGTGTGTGTGTTTGAAAATAGAAAATAAATAATGTGACAAAAAAGATCTCACTTTTGTCTGTCTGAAAATATCTTACTCTCACTAATGCAGTTAACAGGTGTATTTCATTTGTAAGAAGAAAGCTAAAAGCTCTCGAAAATCTTGGCTTAATATGGAAATTAAGAATTTATAAACAAGATGTGGCCAATAGAAACAAATTGAAAGAATGTTCAATTGCTTTAGGAAAAAGAAAAGCCAAATAGGTAAAAGAGAATTATTTCCTCCTATCAGATTCATGAGTCTTTTAAGTGATAATAACAGCTCCATACCTGAAGACAATAACTACATACAGCAGATCTGGGCCAGTTCTCATAAAGAACTGAGGAGAGTTGGAAACTTTCTACTTCTTGTACTGCCGACTGTCTATGACACCACTGTTGAGCCAGAATGGGGACTGAGAACCATCTAGGCTTCAGGTTGATACAGTTTCACCACTATCGAGCTATTATGTGAAATACCCGAGGGAATCAATTTCACTTTCTCTATCCAGTTTCTTTCAGGCATCCTTGTTGTAAGACAGAATGCCTACGACATTGTGGTTGAGGGACATTACGTTTCATGATCAATGTGGGCTGTCACCATATACACTGGGAAAATTGGAGAAACTAAGACACTTTCAGGTTTATGGCTCAAAAACTTCTGTTCTCAGTGACTGCATGTCTGTCCTTCAAGACACCATCCCTTTTCTGTTGTTCTGTGTTCCCCCAGACTCCTTCCTTAGGTGCCCTCCATTTTAGACAATATGGGGATATTTCTCTAACATTATTTTGCAAATTATACATTTAGTATGCTTTTTTAATAATGTAAATAATTAACACAAGACAGAGATCAAGGCTACATAAACAGTTCAGTTTCAGATGAACCATATAATTTATTTGGATAAATTTAAAATTGTAATTACTTTATTTAGATATATTTAAAATTGTAGGAAGATACATATATAACCATGATAATATGTGGAAGGTAACCAAGTAATAAATTTCTCCGAATTATTTTATTTATTTTCAAAAGGACTCAGTATTGTATACATGTTGTCCTAATTTCACTAACTTTATAAAATCTGCATTTACTAAAAAATTAATACATCTCCAATTCCTGAACAATATGTTGTATTTCTGAATTCCTTATTCAGTTACTATTATTCAACACTATAAAATACTCCTGTAAAATTTATTTTCTTTTAATCTTGATGAAAATTTTTAAAATATATTTTAAATAATTTAAAATGCATCAGCAATTTTGATTAAACATCATAATTATAGGGATTTTTTTTTCCAATGAACAATTGTCAAATTTTGCACAGATATATGACCATATATGCAAAATCCAGAAATGACTACAAAAGTGAAATATTAGAAATGTATGCTAGAATTAATTTATCTGTAGTTAATTTAAAGTTATTACTCATTTATTTAATAAAGAACCATTAAAATGATTTTAGAGATAAACATTAATTTTCATATATATAATGCCCATGAAACTATGAGTCCCCTTTGCTTCATGATTATCTATGAAAATAAAACATATTTAAAATAGCATAAGATTTACAGTAAATATGTAAACAGCACATAATCAAAACTACTGTAAGTTAACACTTCTTTTTATGGCTGTCATTTTTCTGAATTGCACTAAAACAATAAAAATTATGTGTAACATTAAGAAAGGATGAATCAAATTAACTCTATTTGCATATATTTAAGAATATATTTTAACCTAAAAGACATGAGGAAATCATAGCTAAATGAACTGAATTAATGAATTATTCCATATTTTGTTTAATTTAAAAAAATTAAAATGAACCTACCCTTAGTTTTTATATACATTATTTAATCAAATATATAAGAGAAGTTTTTGTGAGTATGGAAAAAATGGTTTTCTACAAGCCAGGTGAGCTGTTTAATCTATATGGATGTGTGTATGTGGGTTTGTAAATTTTCACAAATTACTCCTCAGAAATAAACTAAAAATTTAAAAAAAATAATGAACAATAGCTTAATAAAGAAAATAATGAAAACTTATTGAATAAAAACATCTACAAATGTTATTGAACTTAAAGAAAAATTTCTTCCAAATTAATTTTTAACTTTTGTACAATTACTGTAAAATATTAATTTAAGGAATTTTTTGGCTTAAAATAATTATTTGATCATTGTCATATAATGGAACAATGACAGTCAAAAACATACTGAAAACAAAATGAGTAGGTGGTTTCACAGCAAGTATCTTAATGTAAAAATTTCCAAAGCAATTCAAAATATTGAAATGATTACCAATTAATGTGTAGGTGACTGCATTTAAAATGTAGTTTTGAGACAATAAATATGTTTATGAAAAGAGCAAATAACATCTTAAAAATAGTTGATGGACTGAAAACATAAATGAACAAAATGAAAATACTTAAATATTAGAAGTACAAATAAATATAAGGTGAATAATATTTATAAGATTTATTATATACTTGAATTTACTAGGCTCTCTTTCTATAAATAAGAATGAATCATTAAAAAAATACAACTATACTGGGTTTAGAAGATTCTAGGGGGCGAAATGACCTAAATACCACTCTTTTGTATCCTTCACTCTGGATTATCTGTTTCAACAGGGTGAAAAACTTGCTGAGCTGAGAGGAGTAGACTGCAATTCTTGTTTTCTATTTAAGTTCTAGATGGCAGCAAAAAAATTTTTCCTGATGAACTAGGTTAACCAAGAGGTCAGCACTGATAAACTGAGAATTAGGATCAAGTGTTGGTTTTAGGGATTAGCCTGACCCCATATCTCCAGGACCTCTAAGAAGGATGGTTGAAAGCAGCTTCAAAGAGTTCTCTGTTTTTCACTTTAAAGATACCTTGAAATCGCTGAATAAAGGAGTTGGAAAATGAACACTTGTCATAGATGCTCCAAGCCACTAATAACACAAAGCAAGAGGAAGAGTTCTCCAGTACTTCATTGGTGAGACAGAACACAGTGATTTATATTCCACACATATTCAATAGCTAACCTCATTCAACAGCCACTAGAAATTTGAGAACAAAATACACCAAGCAAACTGAACATGTATTCAATAATACGGAGTTGGAGTATGAGACAGAACAACTGAAAACACATATTTTATGTCAAAATATAACATTCAAAAGACACTTAGAAAAACTGAGAAACTTGCTGCATAATCAATTTAATCTTTGTTATATAAATGATCTTGCAAATTAATAACAAAATAGCAATTCCCATTTTTATAAAGCTAGCAAAAGTGTAGCCCTTAGGCGAAAATGCATATTTAAAACACCAAACGTTACTAAAGCCTCCATTTATCAATTAACATGTGATATATTTTCAAACTCTAAAATACCAAATTTCTTCAAAACTACAAAGCAATCATTTCTATGATGCACTCTAATGCTTTGTAATAATAAAGAATGTAAATAACCAATCACACTAAGTATATCACAATGCTCTGAAACGATTGTTTGTAAATGCCTTTCAATTTTAGAGGTTATAATTTGAAAAAAAAATGAATGAAGTAGATAAAATATAACAGAAATTTACTGGTCATATAAATTTTTGTTTCTTACACTGCCTTCAATTGAATATTTGAAAATGTTCCTTTAAAAATAAAAGAAAGATGGCTAAAAATTCAGTGACTCAGGCAGTAAATATTTCAGAATGTGCATGTGTCATATTTGATAAATGTGTTCACTAACATTAGTGGAAAGTATTAGAAGTTCATATCATAATACCATATCATCTTAATTTATTACACATGATTCTTCTTTAGTTAAATATAATAAATAATGTTGAATATTCGTATCATATTGTTTTTTCTATGAACTAATCTTACTGAATTTTTTTGTGTATATACTAAAAATGAATGTAAATTTATATAAAGAAAAATGTTGGTAAAATATAAAATGAGATAGATCAAAAATAATCATTACTAAAATTATTTTTAGACTGGCTTTATACTAATAAATAACTCCTCCCTCTCTTCCTTCCTTTCTTCCTTCCCTCCCTCCATTTTTTCTTATTTCTCTATTTTTCTCATTCTCATATCACTCCCTCCTTTTCTTCTTTTTTTTCCCACTTGACAAAAAGAAAGAAAGAAGGGTAAAATGTATAAGTACTTATTTTAGATATGAATTTAGAAATAGAAAATTAGAATAGTTAATAGAAAATAAAGTACAAATCACATAAATATAAACGTTCTTTCAGATACATATTTCATATATGAAACATAAAAAATAAATAACTGATTTATCTTAAGTGATTGTACTTACCTGGTATATATACACAATGAAGTTTTATTCAGTCATTAAGATGAATGAAATCATTCCATTTGTAGGAAAATTATGGAATTGTAGAACATTACCTTAAGTGAAATAAGCCAGACTCAGCAGGGCAAATATTGTATGTTTTCTTACATATATGGACACAAGAAAAAAAAAAGGAGAAGGGGTATCATGACAGCAGAAGGGCAGAAGGGAAACCACTGGGGTAGAGGAAACAGATTAGGAAGGGGAAAGGGGAGCGTGGAGAAGTGAAACCGGGCAGATTGTGTTATAATGCATGTATGAAAATGCCAAAAAGATACCTACTATTCTGTATAATTAATATGTACCAATTATATATATATATATATACACACACACACTCACACACCCACCCACCCACACACACACACACACACAGAGGTATATATACTTATAGACGTAAATTAGTATTGTGCCTTAGTTAGCCTTATTCATCACATGAAACTTTTCTGCAAACAGAGTAAATGAATTGTATCATGTTTGCCCTTATTGTTTATTTTATGGTTGATGTTTAAAATCAAGTAGATAGTAAATTAGTAAAGTAGCTACCCCAAATTGTTTTTTTGCTTCTAGTTTTGTTTTGTTTCCCCCTTAATCCTCAAGAAAAAAACACAATTTTAGAGTAATTTTTCTATAGAAAGAATGTATGACTGACTGAATGCATATGCAATTACTATGTAAACTAGTATGAAAAGATTAAGTGCAAAATCTAGAAAAACATTAAAATCTTTCACCTTTCTAAATCACTCTGTAAAATATTTTTATTCTAATTTTATGGAAATAAAATGGACTTAAAGATAGTAAGTGATTTATGCAAAGTTATTCAACTTTGAGTGTAAGTTATTTATTTCACTCTGACAGAAAGAGCTCATATTTTTGAAGATATAAAAAATTTTCTAAAGTACATAAATAAAAGATCAGAAAAGTTAAATATTTCAGACTAAGATACAGAAAAAAAATCAGACTTTTCTGATATCTTAAAAAGATTTTTCATCAGGAAGTATTTCAAGAATAAAATACTTAATTCTAAAATTATTATTTATGTTCAATTTAAGGAAATTAATGTAGAAAATGCAAGGTAAGAATAAACTATTATTTGAAATTCCTTCATTGACAAATAACCATCATTAATTCAATTGAATATACTTTCAGACATTTTCATATACAGAGATATAAATATAAGATAGAGACATTTAGGAGAACCAAACATACAGATATTCAAATAAAAATTATATAATATTGAAACTGTATTTAATAAAAAAAAATCACATTTGTCTTTTCTATAATTTACAAAGAAAAACAACAAATTGACCAAGTTAACTATTGAAATTCAAGTAATTATTTTTCTTAAAAGACAGGACTTACTTGAATAGTCCTCCAAGATAAATTGAAAAATTATAATAAAAGTCATTGTGGCAGTTGTAGTCATTTCTTTTTTTTTTTAAAGAGAGAGAGAGATGAGATGAGAAAGAGAGAGAGAGAGAGAGAGAGAGAGAGAGAGAGAGAGAGAGAGAGAATTTTTTAATATTTATTTTGTAGTTTTTGGTGGACACAACATCTTTGTATGTGGTGCTTAGGATTGAACCCGGGCCACACGCATGCCAGGCAAGTGCGCTACCGCTTGAGCCACATCCCCAGCCCTGTAGTCATTTCTTAAACACCACATTTTAAATTTAGAACATGTTATTTTATCCCCTGTTCTGAAAGATAAACAGATTGCTCCTTTCACATTGCTTATATCTGAGTGTGGATAACATTTTTACATCAATATGGTTTATGTATTTTCATTTTATAGAATGTAAACACTTTTATTCTTCGTTATCTAGTGTGAATTGTGGAGATAGAATCACATATCACTTTATCATCTTTATCATTCCTTCTTGCTTCCTGATTACTTTGATTTATTACTAGATTCAATTTTGAAATGAAGTTATTTTTTTAATCTTTATTTTTTATTTGTTTTATAGAAGAACGTAGGCATGCTAGCTCCTGTTCAGGAATGTCTGCCTACATTGTCTTTATAGTTTAACCAGTCATTAATACTTAATTGAGTATTTCTTTTTGGGTCATAATTCATTTTCCTCAGAATTTGGTAAAGTGCTTCACTGGTATTGAATACGAAAGGATCAAAGAAAGCACACTGAGGAAGTCAGAAAGCAGAGCATGACTGACTCCAGGTACATCTTAAATTTAGATTTGAAGATTTGTGATTTATTTCACTGCACTTTAAAAAATAACAGAAATCATGTTTTAATCAGTCAATTGTGACTTCTTTCCACCTCTTATTTAAGAGGCCGAGATTAGATACTACATTTGGCACATAAGGTATGAGATATTTCTTCAGGGTTTTAAAGCAACCCTGACAGCCCTGCTTATGTCAAAGGAGAAATCATTTGGGAACCTTAAAGTCAGAAGAAGTTGCTCTTTCTGTTTAGAATGCTTCCTACTTTACAAACTCACTCAGGTCCTGAAATTTTAGTCTCCTGAGTGCTTCTGAGCTATGTTCTGTTATACTTCTTTTTTCTCATTGCCCTTTATAGATCTACTAGAGTTCTTTCTCATTCCAACCCCTTCAGTTCAATCCATAATCTCTTAAAGTTGGGGAGATTTTGATTGCAACATTTTATTCTAAAGTCAAAAAGAACCCTTTCTTAAACTTTCCTACATCATAACTTGGAATATACGCTACTAAAATGTTAGAGGCAAGGAAACGACAAAGGAAACAGAAAAGAGAGATTGCTTGTTGGCAATCATTAGCACCCAGACAAGTTCTTGATAAGTAGCTTCCTGAACAATAAATCTGTTGCACACAGACTATCCACAAAACACTGACTTGATTGCCTGTTCCTTTATCAGTGACAAGACACCAGGGTGTCATAGGCAGCTGCACAAGCAACAGAGTCATGTCCCCCAGGTCTCCATTTGACAAAAGGAAAATAGCAAACTACAGTAAAACCTAATTAAACTTTCCTTAATTGGATTACAGGCAAACTGATGTTTACATAGATTTCATTCTGAAAATTAATAATGCAAACAGGTTTGCAATGAAAGTATTTAAAACTTCTTCAAAGAATAAACTGTTTTCAAACAACCAAATATAATAAAATCAGCAATTTATCTGCAAATAATTGATGTATTAAATTGCCCTTTTTCTCGTGTTGTAATTATAGCATCACCCTATGGACAGAGACCAAGCACAAATTGATTTATTTTGTGTTTAATTGATAAAAACTAAGTGAAAGTGAAAGAAAAATCAAATTTGTAAAATTCCAGGATTCTTGAAGTTTTATTAGTTCAAACTGGCTTTATATCCAAATAAATTATTCATTTAATAAGTATTTTTTTTATATTTTCTATACAGGTAGCACTGAAACTGTTAGAGTCTGTAAACAAGTCTGGATGGTGCCTGGCATTTTGCCAGAGGGAGTGGTTTGTGAATTAACTCCAGCGAGCCATTAAGTGTGGAGATTTCTTATTGGTTGACTGCTGTATCTAGTTTATGTTAATTAAGATAAGCTATGTGGAATGTATAAATACCGCTCCTGTCCTACAATAAACGGCTCCCACTCCTACTGTATCAATATACACAAGTTGTTCGTCACCCCCCCCCCCCCCCCCCCCCGGTTATTTTGCTGCAGCCGGACTGCGGCAGAAACAAATTGTATAATTTTTTATTGTAGTATGGTTTAATTATGTATCATATGTTTTTTTCATTATAGGATGGTTTAATAATAACACAGTGTTTTCTTCATAAGAATTAATAACTTAAAATTTACATGCATAAAACTATATGTAGTGAGACAGTATGTGTAGAAACATAAAGTGCTATATACACCGATCCTAATAGGATCCCAATATTTTGGTGTACATTCTTCATGTCTACTTTGATTCTTATAAATATCGGCCTATAGATATGAATCAGCTTCATCACATTTGTGGATTTGATTCTTAAGACCAGTCATGACATATTATGGAGACATTGATATAGAATTTATAATTTCATGATTGATTCATAAGAAATTCATTTTTTTATATCAAAATATGATTATCTATAGTTCCATTTTCTTACAAATTTATTTTGTCTTTATTGGTCTATCAATGGCTTATTGATAATATTATGAAATAATCTTAAATATTGATGTAAATGCAGGTTTTCCTTCATTCATTTCATTTATATTTACATTTAGATTTTTTATGTGTGTTCAAAAGAAGATTTAATTTGTCCCATGAAGACATATGAATTGAATCACATAAGATACAAAAGGAATTGAATAAGAGAGAAAATGTGTTATGTATACTTTTGAGGTAGCTATCTGAACAATAGTCATCAAGTGGAGATTCCATGGTAAGTGAGATTGAAGAGCTAGGCAATCCGAAAAACTAGTCATTTAAGCAAAATAATAATAGTTTTATGATAATGGTGTTATAGTTTGAATGTGCATTTTCCCCTAAAATCTCCTTAGTTAACGCAGAAATATTCAGATGTGAAATGACTGGATTGTGAGAGCTATAACCTAATCAGTACATCCATTCATGAAAATTCTACTATATTGTAATGTACGCTGTTGAGAAGTTTCATCACAGTATGTAGTGATACCCTGGAATTTAAGCATATTTTTTAAAGCAAGGTTTACAAAAGCCAAAAGAAAACAGAAAAAAAAATAGAATGTGTGTATTGATTATAGGAAAATGATTTTGTACATTTATATGAAAGAATAAAACACATTTTTCAGATACATGGAAATTATACATATTTCATGTTTTCATTTATAAAATATGCTCCATGTTTTGAAAGTTACATACTAATAACATTTTATGAGCACCTATAACTGTATAGATTAAACAATTAAAGACAAAAAATATACATGAAGACAAAAAATATACATGATTAAAGTTTTAAGAAACATAGAAAATAATCTATAAGACAGTACCATACCTGTGTATGGCAATCCAGGTAGAGAAAATGGAAAAGGAAGAAACAATAGTAAAAATAACTGGCTGAGAAAATTGTGGCATTGCTTGAAAACATAAAACCACAGATACAAAAGGGAGAAAGTCCAAGTAAAATAAATCAGAAAAGAAAGACTATCCACAGAGATACATCAAAGTGAAATTTTAAAAGAACATAAAGAACATCTTATACCTAGGTAGATAAGAGAGAGGGGAGGAGAAGGGAGAGGAAAAAGACCTTACTAAAGAAGAAATGAGAAAATTGTGGCCAAATATAATCTAGGGGTCATTTTAATTTTAATCCAAAACAGCAACAGTAAGAGGCAAATTGGTTGACAAATATAACTATAAAATAAAAGTGTTGGGTAAATACAATTAAACACTGGAGAGGTGGACTAAAATCCAAATATCCTAAGTTCTAATATCTTTTATAAGGAGATGGAACCAATAGGGGTATTGAAAGAAGGGAGGGGACCAAAAGCAAGAAAAACGTCCAGTTGGCCAAACAAGTCCTGTAGCTCCATGCCCAGCATCTGTAGCACGCGGCATTATGATTTTCTACCCAAAGGGTTTGTGTGTCTTTGCCCCTAGTGCTTTTCTCTACGAGATTTCTTTGGCTTTCCTTGGCAGATATTTCATGGTACCGGCATCTCCTAATCTGGGGGTTCTCCACTGTCACTCTGGCTTCCTTTTCACTTCACACATCACCTTCTCAGGGACAGATCTTTCTCTCTCTGCTTTGTGATTGTCATGTCCTGAGCTGCGTCCCTCCATCACACCCTTTCGCCTTGATGTTCTGCCTCATGTTAGGCAGAGCGAAGTAGAGGTTGCTGTACATGGTCTGAGACCTCTAAAACCATGAGCCCCAAAGTTGCTTTAACTCCTCTTAAAGAAACCATTAAAAGATTTGAAATAGACTGAAAACCTGTCAACGTCTTAGATGGAGAAAACAATAGAAATTTTTTAAATGGAAAGAATTAAAAGGGAGGGGAAAAAAAGCCCTAAGCCTTTCTAGTGAATCTTAAGTATTTAAAATGTTTTAAATTTTACCTCAAAAGTGAAAAGCCAGGCTGGGGATGTGGCTCAAGCGGTAGTGTGCTCGCCTGGCATGCGCAAGGCGCTGGGTTCGATCCTCAGAACCACATAAAATAACATAAAGATGTTGTGGCCACCGAAAATTTAAAAATAAATATTAAAAAATTCTCTCTCTCTTTAAAAAAAGTGAAAAGTCCTTCTATAATAGTACATTTTATTATTGAAAATAAGGCATCTCTCCTTAGGTTGTCATCTCCTTAATGTTACTAGATCTTCATAGCAGATTATAAAACAAATCTATATATTATCTGTCCTTCTTTCCTCATAAACAGTTTGTTGATGTTCCTTATTGGGCCCAATTAAAAATATGTATTTTTCTAAATTCCTTTATAATAATGGATGACAAAGGAAATATAAGTTAAAGACATTGAGTGATGTGTCTTCCATAAAAGCTTTAAAAGGTACATTTATTCAATGGGTAAGTCTACCCATTTGGAACCTGGAGACTATGGTACACCCCCAGCAGCTTTGCTATGATTATAAGACCTTCTTCTGAATGGAAACCACATGCTTAAGATGGTTAAAATGAAAGATGAGTGTAGGAATACAGTTCAATGGTAGAGTGCTTGTCTAACATGTTTGAGCCCCACTATTGGAGTCAAGTACCATGACAGTTTTATGGAGAACCTGACCAGCCAATCTTGGATTGTCTCCTGCCACCCATCTGTCACCATCAATATTGGCAAATACAATCATAATACATAGATATGTATACCAGTTGAGCTTTTCATGCTTTATCTGTGATGTATACACTGGGTTGGATGACTATATTTAAAATCATAACAATGAATTTTAAATTTTTATAAAATCTTATATTTAATATTTTATAGTTTTAAATCACACAATTCTTAGTGTATAACATGCATTCAATAGTCTGATTATTAATTTTACCAATATATTTAATGTCAATTTTTAATTTATTAATAAGGTATCAGAGGTTAATATTAACCAAAATAGGCCAAGGATTTTCTGAAGAGAACTTCAAAAGCACAAATGAACTCATATGTAATAGATAATATTCATAGATTAATAATGGTTGTTAAAATCCATGAACATAGATGGAACATTTTTTCCCCCTGATTTTGCTTTTAATTACATTGTTACTAGATACTATATCTTTCATGTTTCCATGAGCATCTAATACTTCCTTTATTCTTCTGCTATGAGTGAAGATTATCATGATCTTAGTTACTTATAGAAAAACTAACACTCTTTATTAGTAAATTGTTACAAATCTCATCCAAATTAATTAATTATTTGAAGTATTTTCTGCTCATATCTCCTTCCCTCCTTCCCTCCCCTCCACATTTCCTGTCTTTCTTTGTCTCTTCCTTCTGTTCTTTTCTTTTAAAGATGTAAAACATGGTCAAATTTCACTAGAGACCTTTCATAAAAATCTAAAAAAAAAAAAAAAGGAAGAAAATAGAAGATAGCATCAGTATCCTGTAACAGTCTTGTACACTAAAAGTGATGTACAGCCCAATAGTATTCCAGAGAAATTCCCACTAACCATAAGTTTGGCAATGAGAAAAAAAAAGTAATTGTTGACCTATGTCTGACCTATTGTACACTGATCCTTATGAAACAGCACAACACTCTGAAAGAATAATATTCTCTTAGACTATGCTGTCCTCTGAATAAGAAACAGGAAACTGGGTAACCATCACTCTGTACAAGGATCCTGTGTATTTAAAGGTGGCAGTGAACTGTTTCTCTTCTTCTTCTTCTTTTTTTTTTTTTTTTTTTTTTTTTTTTTTTTTACTTATTGTTTGAATAAGGAATGACATTTTTCCAAAAAACAAGAAGGCAATAGTAGGATAAAGGAATGAAGAAGGGTAGTGATTTGCTACCTCTTGTGTACCACCAGAACTAATAGAATTCTGTGTATATTTATAAGAGAGACTTTAATACTAAGTGAGTAAAACTGAACACAAACAAGATAGATTTGTCAAGTGGCATTTCTTGGAGGTGATTGCCAGGAGCTTTCTTACTGGAAAGGTTTATTTGAAAAATAACCCCACAAGGCAGCCCGGCCACTATTCATTCAAGTCTGTGAGACTCCTGGAAGCTCAAATGCTTCCTCCATCAGGGACATCTTTCTCCAGTTCTCAGCATCATTGTTTCAATTACAAAGTGAATACATTTGCTCTTGCTGCAGAACGTTTTCTCTCATGTGGCTGAAAACACTGCTTGCTCAATGAATATTTTGTGGTAATGCAACAATCATCAACAACAAAACTTCTCTGACAGCTCATGTTGTAGAAGACAGAAAATGAATTGAATCAATAATTAACATATTATTTAATAAATCTGGTAGTAATAAGTGTTTCTGAGAAAGATGTTGCAGGGGTAAGGTAATAAGGAATCCCTTGAGTGGGAGTAGGCACAGTTTGTGATAAGGAGTCATTAAGAAGAGATTTCTTAAGTAAGATAAAAAAAAATTGATTAGAGATCCAAAGGAAATAAGCAAGTCTTGTGGGTTTCTGGGGAGGAGAGTTTTTAATCAGAGGGAATAGCAGGTGCAATGTTCTGCTCTAGAAAGGATCTGGGCAGGGGAACAAGGGTAGAAAGCCTATGTAGAGAGACCAGAGAGCAGGTGGCAAGCTCTCCCATCCACAGTTTCACTTTGCCTGACTTTGGGATCTACTTAACTGTGGTCTGAGTATATTAAATGAAATATTCTATAAATAAATAATACATGTTTTAAATAACTTCTACTATAGTCTATTTTACAGTTGTTCTATTATTAGTGGTCATTGTTAATCTTTTACAATGCTAAATTTTAAATGAAATTTTATCATCAGTATGTAGGTATGTAAAAAACATACTGTACATAAGATCCAGCACTGACTGTGGTTTCAGGCATCCATTAGGATTCTTGGGATGTATTCCCTATAGACAAGGAGATCCAACATAGTTGAGATCAGAGATCTAGCATGAGTGAAGAACCTTGTATACCATTTAAAAACTTGTTATTTTACACCAAATGGCTTCCTCATTGAGGCAACCCTGTAGGAGACTAAGGACACCGGTTTAAAAGTTTCGCATCAAAATTACATGGTAATCCAAACCATGGAGACATCATGGACCTGGAAAAATAGTGATGAGTTTCTGGACACACATATTTTCCTTTCACAATGACTACCAGCTAAGAATTTGGCCATGAATTTCAAATTATTCCACTCTCCAGATAACTCTTTGTTCTTTTTTTTTTTTTGTAGTATAATTGGGTTCTTGTCCAATAGCATACGCTTCATAAATGTGCCATAAGAAATGATATTTCAACATTATGATAGTCAGCAAAGATGCATCCACTAGTTCACTTGGAATAAGCTCTGGTCAGAAAATGTAATATGAAGCAACTTAGAATTTCTTCATGTTTGGATAAACCTGAAATGTTTTGCTTTGCATTAATATGTCATGGAAGAATAATGCACAGTAGAATCTTCAAAAGTCTTTAGTCTATCATTTACATGGGATTGTTCTCAAATGTTTTGTAGTGTACTCATGATAGCTTCAATGTTGTTTTGTTTTTGTTTTTTGGTTTGTTATTTCCCCCTGCGTTATAATAAGTTTATGATTATTATAGCTATATATTACATAATATACTATTATATTTAACTACTTTGAAGGGAAATCCCTCAAACATAACATGGCCTCCAAAATGGTCTCCTTTAAAGAGACTTCTTCACATCTAACCTACACCACATTAAACTCATTATTATTAATAAGTCACTTTGTTTTTTGAAAATATAATCAACCCATATATGCTTTTATCTTTAGTAACAAACAGTATTTTATCAATTGGCTTGAACTTTGTTCCCTATAGCTATCTTTGCTTCCTCTTAGTACTACCTTGTCCTTTTTCTTTTTCTTCACATTGGTTAAAAAGCTCTCTTCGTAATGCTTTTCTTAGCATATGATTCACTGGTCATTCTCAGATAATGAATATGCTTTAAATCCATAAACTTCAGGGCTTATTTGGAAATATAATAAATATGTACCCAAAGAAAACACTTGCAAAATGCAGTTATTTCAACTGGTCAGTTTTCATAATGGCTAACACAAAATTAAACAAGAAAAGTGTTTTTCTTTTTCTTTTTTTGTGTGTAATGCCGCAGTCTGGCTGGGCACAAGATCATGAGCCACCACACACCTTGTAGATTCAAACAGCAATTCTTTATTCCCGAACTCACACCGGCCCTCTACAAACACGTTCTGGGGAAATCCAAGTTCTGCCACAAAATACACGTACTCCACCAGGCTTTGAATCCCCAAAACTTTCTGAATCCCAGGAGAGCTCAACGGGAACTCAGGCAGCAGGATACGCCCAATTCCCAGCAGGAATAACCTTAAACCTGGAACCGCCCTAATCCAGTAGGATCCTCCCTAAACCCAGATCCACCCTGGTCCTTGAGCAGGGTCACCTTTCTCAAACATACATGCAATGTCACAGCGAATGTCCAAGGCAAGTCCATTTCCACGAGTCCTTCCTCTAAGCAACATGGGGTACGCTGGCAAGGAAATTTCGATGCGTCATTCCTACTTGGCAATGGCCCTCAGCAGTGTAATATGAGTAAAGTTATTTAAAATTAAAGGAATCCTCTCTCTAGTGTGGGTGTGAGGGCCATGTTGCCATATGCACAAATTTGAAGTGATCATCTTCCTCAATTTTGTATTCTTGATGCTCACATTGCCTCCCCCAACCCCATCCTGCCTTTCCTATTACTCCTCTCTCCTATTCTTCCTTATATTCCTCATTGTCTGACATATCTCTGGATTATTTTTCTCATCTACCTAATGTAAAAGCATGCATTAAGATTCACACTAGGCTTAGATTCTCATTAGCACTTATGTCTAGGTTCAACACTGCATTCCACTAGTTACTCAATTTAGTAACCTGGGCAAATTGCTTAACAGGATTATTCCCTGGCTTACTCACTGTACATTTAGAATAATACTATTACACCTAGGTTTTTAGCAAAAGTTAAAAGTGTCAATATATTTTTGAGATATAATAAATATAATAAATGCTTTTAAAATTTTAACCATTTTAGTCAGCTTTGCATCTCTGTGACCAAAATACCTGATAAGAATAACTTAGAGGAGGTAGAGTTTACTTAGGGCTCAGTTTCAGAGATTTCAGTCCATAGATGGCTGATGCCAGTGCTCTGGGTGCAAGATGAGGCAGAATGTCATGGAGAAAGGGCCCAGCTGAGGAAAGCTTCTTAGTTAGTTCATGGTGGGATGAGGAAGCAGAGAGAATGGGGGGAAGGAGGCCCTGGGAAGATCCCCCTTTCCAAGGCATGCCCCCAGTGACCTAGCTCCTCCAGCCATATATCACCTGCCTATAGTTAACACTCAGTCCACTCAAATTTGGATGGATGAATTAGGTTATAGCTCTCACAATCCAGTCATTTCACACCAGAATATTTCTGCATGGACTAAGGAGATTTTAGTGGAAAATGCACATTCAAACTAAAACACCATTATCATAAAACTATTATTATTTTGCTTAAATAACTAGTTTTTCCAATTGCCTAGCTCTTCAATATCCCTTACCATGAAATCTCCACTTAATGACTATGCTTCAGATAGCTACCTCAAAAGTATACATAACACATTTTCTTTCTTACTCGATTCCTTTTGTAATTTATTATTATTCAACCAAAAGTTGTACATATGAGTTCACGGACAAGTGAAATCTTCTTTTGAACACACATGAAAAAACTAACTGTAAATATAAATGAATGAGTGAAGGGAAACCTGCATTTATATAAATATTTAAGATTATTTTATAATATTATCAATAAGCTGTTAACAGAATATTAAAGACAAAATAAAACTTGTAAGAAAATGTAACCACAGATCATCATATTTTGATATTAAAAATGAATTTCTTATGAATCAATTATGAAAATTATAACTTCTATATAAATATCTTCAGAATTCATCATGACTTCTCTTAAGACTGAAATCCACTGTGATGGAGCTGGTTCATATCTATAGGCCTATATTTCTAAGAATCAAAGTAGACATGAAGAATGTACACCCAGATAT